>NW_027551563.1:2316191-2324520 GCF_008692635.1 Crocuta crocuta | reverse complement strand
TAGCTATAGATATCTATCCAACATAATTTCACCTAGCCTAAACAAGCCTTCCTTTAGCATTTTTTAAGTGTATTCTTTATATCTGGCAAAAATTTTCTCTCAACTTTTTACTAAAAATTTAAATCATTTTGGAAAGATATTTTTGCTAGATATAGAATTATACATTAGCAGTTTAATTTTCTTCTGGCTTCATTGGGTAATTAACAGTCATTTTATCACTATTTGCTGGTATGCAATGTATATTTTTATTTGACATTTTTAGGTTTTTCTCTTTANAGCACAAGTGGGGGAGGGGCAGAGAGAAAGGGAGACAGAGAATCCAAAGCAGGCTTCAAGCTCTGAGCTGTCAGCATAGAGCTCTACATGGGGCTGGAACCCATGAACCCTGTGATCATGACCTGAACTGAGGTTGGACACCTAACCGACTGAACAACCCAGGTGCCCCAAGACCTGTTTGATATTTTTAATATAATTTGGAAATTTTTCAGCCAGTATCTCTTTGAATTTTTAGTCCTATTTTATTTCTCCTTTCCTTCTAGGATTCCAATTATACATATGTTTGCTTACTTTATATCCACAGATTACCGATGGTTTGTTCATTCATTCAATTTTTTTGATTTGGATCATTTACATTGACTTATCTCCAAGTTCATTAATCTGTTCTTCTGTTGTTACTGATGCTGTTAATCCCATTCAATTATGTTTAATTTCAAATATTATAGTTTTTAATTTTAGGATTTTCACTTAGTTTAAAATATTTTAATCTCTAAAATTTTCCTTATTCCTACCCCTATCTTTTTTATGCTATTTCCCATAGATTCTTTAATATATTTCTTATAATTACTTTAAGCTTTCTGTCCGCTAATTCTACCATTTGGATTATCTATTAGATCATATCTATTGGCCTCTCCCTCCCATTTGCTATAGGTTATTTTTACCTCTGTGTGTGTGTGTGTGTGTGTGTGTGTATTTATATATATATATTTCTAGTAACAGTTTGTTGTACATGGCACATTGTGAATGATATATGTGGAGAATCTGGATTCTATTAACTATTCTCTATATAACGTTGAGTTGTAATAGCTTACTTGCAGATAATATTGGCCTTGTAAAACTTGGTTTTAAGTTTTATAGGGGGAATAGATTTTTATTTTGCCCATTTTCTAGAATGAAAACCTTGGTCTTAGAATATGGTTCTGGGACGCCTGGGTGGCTCAGTTGGTTAAGCGTCTGACTTCAACTCAGGTCATGATCTCACAGTTTGTGGGTTTGAGCCCCGCGTGGGGTTCTGTGCTGACAGCTCAGAGCCTGGAGTATGCTTCGGATTCTGTGTCTCCATCTCTTTCTGACCCTCCCCTGTCCACACTGTCTCTCTCTCTCAGAAATAAATAAAACATTATAAAAATTTTTTAAAATAATATGGTTCTTACTCCTAAAGTGTGGCATATCCAGTGTTTCAATGGAAGGGATGAAGCAAACAGTTGACACTGAAGTCTCAAAAATTAAACTTTAGAATCTAGCATTCCAATGTTAAGCAGCTAACTGAATCAGGCTTTAAAACTATTTCTCTGCTCCTTTTCTCCTGCGTGGGATTCTCACAGCAATCTTATGCAGTTAAAACTTACAGGAGTGTCACACGGATGTACAACAACTCTCTGGTTCCCTCTTTGATGGAAAACTTCCTCCTTTTTATTTTCTGAATGTTCTTAATGTTCTTGTAGGATGAAGTTCTGACTTATTTTACTAGTGTGCAATTAGAATTTCAAAAAGATTGGTCAGAATGTGTGTGTGTGTGTGTGTGTGTGTGTAAAAATGAAACCAATAATTTCTCAAATTTGAGGTGAAATGAACTTATAGATATCCAGGAAGTTCAGTAAATCCCAAGCATGAGAAACACCTAGAAAGCCATGGATAAGCTCATCATAGTAATGATGAAAAAAAAAAATTAAAGCACAAATCTTAAAAGAATCATGAATATAAATAATATATACAAGGGAATATATATTTCCACAGAAATCTTACATATCAGAAGGTAAGGGAATGATATCTTTAAGGAGCTAAGGGAAAAATGGTCAATCCAGAATTCTATTTCCTTCAAGAATTATTTTTTATAAATAAAACTGACCTTAACAATAGATCTGGGGAACACAGCTGTAATTTTGCAGCTGGATCCAATCAGAATAAATGGTCCTAACTGATACATAGATAGATAAATAAATAAATAAATACAAGTGAAATCATAATATTTTTATGAGAAATAAAATAAAATTAATGTAATTTGTCATATTCTGAGAAATATAAACTCATATTGTGAGAAATAAAATAAAGAAATTTCTTTATACTGAAGGGAAATAATAGCAGTTTGGAAGTTAGGTCTACAGGAAGGAATTCAGTTTCAGAAATGGTAAAAATATGAGTTTTTTCCTCTATTAAAAGCAATTACTTATTTGATGATGAAATAATATGTACTCTGTGTTTTTTTCCATATATCAAAGTAAAATAAATTACAAAAATAGTTCTAAGGGGTGAAGAAATTAATAAACATATGCTATTGTGGACTTCTTCAAAATTAAAGTTTTATAATATTGTGTGAAGGCACACTGGAAAAGTTAAAACTTCAGGCCATAATTCATAAAGCTTTAAATAAATCAAAGAGTTATAGGGAAAAAATATCTGAAATACTAAAAATGCTTAATTAATCTAGAATGATCCAGGAAAGATGGAACAAGAGAATGAAAACAGATGGGACAAATAATAACATGTAACAAGATGGTTGGCTTAAACCCAACTATCTTAATATAATATAAAAATGCAAATTGACTAAATATTCCAAATAAAAACTAAGATTGTATGTTTGTAAAAATACAAAAAGCAAAGTTCATCTGCATGCTTATTATAAGAGAAGAGCTTTAGTGTATAAAATGAAAATGAAGCAAAACATCTCATGCAAACACTTCATAAGGATGTTTCTATGTAAAAATCAGAAAAAGTAGATTCCAAGACAAAGAGTATTATAAAAGAAAAAAGATGACATTTTACAGTGATAAGAGGGTCAGTTTATCAAGAAAAGGTAATAATCCTTAATGTTTATCCAGTAATAACAGAGCTTCAATGTACTTAAAGAAAAGTTTTACAGAAGTAATGGAACAAAAACACAAGTAAATTTAAAATTTAAATATTCTTCTCACAGTAATTAGAATGAGAAGACAGAGTTAAATAAGAATATCAAAGTTCTGACATCATTGTCAACCATCTTGACCTGACAGCACTATATACAACTTTAAAGCACTATACTCAACTTGCTAGGAAGAGATTTTGTTTTCTTAATACACATGAAAAACTAAATGAAATAGACATTATGGAAGACTCTGTAACAAGACTATAAATACATTTCAAAGGATTTAAATTATACAGAATGTATTTTATAACTATAAATGAATTCAATTAGAAATCGATACAAAAAGTATCTAGAATACCCCAAATAGATATGAATAAAGTCAAGCAATTCTAAATAATCCATAGATCCAATAAAAAACAAGGTAAATTTAAAAATAATCTTAATGAAATAATAATGAAAATACAACAGAGCAAAAATTGTAGGATCTCTATGTATTTATCTAAAAGAGTACATGGTGGGGGGGGGGGGGGGAAATGAGTGTTTTAGCTTTAAACCTTATAAGTTAAAACCTCAACTTACAAGTTATCCTTATAAGTTAAAATACTTATACAAGAAATAAGAATCTAATTGTCCACTTACAATGCTAAAAAAGGAGAAAATTAAACTCAAAGGAAATTACAGGGAGGAAATAATAAAATGTGAGTGGAAAGCAATAAACTGTGCAAATAATATACAAAAATCATATAGCCAAATTTTGGTTCTTTGAAAGATTAATGAAATTGATCTGTAGTAAAGCTGATTAAGAAGAGAGACAGTCCAGTGCAAGAAATTTAGAAGCAGTTCACAATGACCCCTTTTCTTAGGTCAAGTTGCCTAGTAAATTCATGAATTAATTGATTTCTAGGGCTGGTACTTTAGTTATTAAGGCTGTGCTCATGATTTAAATTGACATTAGAACTTTGAGTAACTCCATAAAAACTAGTAAAGGTAACAGGAATTTTGGTAAGTTCTCGTTTAGAGCACAGGATAAGTAAATACTTTATGAGCAGGTTGAATGATACAGTGAGCAATTCAAAGTTGTTTAATATATGTTGTGTCTAATGAGTCCTACATATACTAGCCTTCAAACATAGTTTCATACAATAGCATTTTTCAAAGTGAAGGTTATGTACATCAGGAATTTTGACTTTTTTACACAGAAAATTTTTGATTAAAAAAATAGATCTCTAGCATATTACTTAGTTGACAGCAAATGCTTTATAATTCATGAAAAAATAAATTTCAGTATTTTAACTAATAAATATTTTCAATGTGTTGTTAAATATTTTTATTTTTTAAAGCTTTTTAAAGTTTTTTTTTATTTTGAGAGAGTGAGAGAGCATGAGTGCGCACATGCAAGTGGGAGAGGGGCAGAGAGAGAAGGAGAGAGAGAATCCCAAGCAGGATCCTCACTGTCAGAGCAGAGCCTGACGTGGGACACCGTCCCACAACTGTAAGATCACTGAGCCAAAATCAAGAGCCAGACCCTTAACCGGCTGAGGCACCCAGGAGCCCCTAAACAATTTTCGATTTTAATCCAAACTTAGATTCAGATGTTTTTGTAATTTACTTATTTCTTTTCAGTATTTGTAACAATTTGTGCAAAATTCTTATGGCTTCAATCGTTTTGAAAGACTACTAAGACAAAATTCCTTATCTGTAAATAGCTTTCTTAATTTGATATATTTTTTCTTTCTGTAACTACTTCCAATCACTAGATGATAAGGTTTCTTTTATACTCCTACGTGGTGCTCTTAGCTTTTCTCTTCTCTAGAGCTAAAATTCTTGCTGGAGTCTAAGCATTCACATGCATTTAGACATTTCTAGGGAGTGAAATGTATTGCTCCTGGGGATAATATTATTCTAATTAGGAAAAATTGGTTGCAAAAATGTGGTTCAAAGACCAGTATGAGAAAGGAGGAATGACTCTACATTAGAATTGAGTTAGTTATTCAGAACTCCCTTCCCCTAACCTCCCCCCTCCCCATAGATTTATGTTGAGTCTTTAAGGCCTGTAATTAACAATTGAGTAAAAGCTCAAACATCTCCTTGGGACATTGAGAGCACAAGGTGGCCATGGAACTGGTGCCAGCAGCTTCGGCAGCAATAGAAGGCACTGCCAGCTGCTTTGGCAGCAACATAAAATAATGCCTCAAGGCAGACATCAGCATTGTCCACACGAAACATCAGCAACCTCAGAGTCTGGCAGGTTCCCGCAGAATGCCCAGGGGAAACGATTAACAGAGTGTGCTAGGGGTTTGTGGGGTGGGAGTGGAGGCAGTTAGCACACTAACTGGATTCCAGTAGGAGTCCTCCAATGAAAATAGGTGAACTGCCTCCTGAAAAGTTCTAGGATTCACCAGGAGTCATTTGAGACCAGCCTAAAGTTACAATTCAACAGGAAGGCTTGAACCAGAGGAATATTTCTTGATAATATTAGTGAAACCTGTTTTTACTCTCTTAATGCTTAATATGATTTTACTCCATTGATGTGGCTCAGAAACTATGACGAATTCCAGTCCTCTATCCAGGGATTATAGCCACTGAATCTTCTTGCTAGTCCCAAGGACATAATTCCCAGTCATCAGGAAGAACTCCCCTTTTACCACCAATAATCTAACTGATTGCTATTTAATGGCTTATGGTTAATATAAATATTTTTCCGAAAAATGAGTGTTGCCCTAAAGTTTTATTCTTTTTTAATATCACCTAATGAACACTTACGATAGGTCTGTGATTGTCAACATACACAATTCTAACAACTCATATGCTATTTTGTTTACTTTGCAATCAAAGCAAAACTTTAACAAAGACTATCTAAAATATTTAAAATGAAAACTTCTTCAAAATATGTACAGTCATTTTAAGAAAGCCAGAAAAATGATTCATACCAATGAAATCATTGGTAAATCAGAATCTGAATTACCTTTCAGTGAAGATATGTGTCTATAATAGAGGCAAAACCAGCATATGGAGCCTAGGGTTTAACAAACACAGATGCTTAGTCTGTGAATCATGCATACTCCTATGCAACTATGTCCTAATCATGGGCTGTGTTTTTCATTTAGATCAATGTGCACATATTGGACATTTTGCTAAATAGTTTAAAGATATTTAACACATATTTTAATGACATCAATGATTTTCTATATCAAAATTTTCAAGTAGGCCATTTAACAAGGAAAATGGAGTACATGCAAATGTACTTGAAATATTTTCACTAAAGGGTAGATTATCCAACTATTACATGACATGCATGTGGAAGACAACTTTCCTATCTGTTTCCAACACCCCAGGTTTAAAGGGAGGTAATAAGAGTGGTTTAGAATTTTAAAGTGTTTCTGATATTTCCAAGTCAACTAACACAAGTTAAACGTGTTTCTGATATTTCCAAGTCAACTAACACAAGTTAAACAGAAATTAAACAACACATTCACTTCAAATATTAGGTCTCTCTAAGAATACAGGAGTGATGGACAGCGTTAACATGATTCCCAAGGCAACAAATGAACAATACTTCAGCATTTATGGAAGAAAATAATGTGTACATATAAAGCTCAGAGATCCTTATTTCTGCACCATTTGTACTATCTTTCAATCATATCGAAGTTCTGAAGTAAGAGCCCCCTTTAAACTGAAAATGAAGGGAGTCAGATGTGTGGAATGCATACGGAGGCATACAGATGTGTGCCTGACAGAGATCCCTCATTCTATGTTAATTCTGAATATAATTTTCAATAAAGGTATTTTTCACTTTTCCCCTTTTTTAAATCTTATGTGAAATGTGTGTTTGGAGGATTTCTTTAACTTTATGTCTCATTTCTATGGCACTCCAAGGCAAATGTTCCATTTCTCATTGTCTTCAGTAGAATTTATGTCCTTTGTAAATGGTCCTGACTAGATTCCTGGGGTTTGTCACCCCCTTTCTGATTGCTAGGATGATCTGTCACTGGCCAGGTATTTCCGCTTCCCCTTAGGCTAACTCTACCACAGAGGTCTGGATTTTTCATACTCGTCTGATCTCAGCACTGATTCCTGAACAAGAACTTTTATTAATATTTATGTCTTATCCAGACAGACACTTTGTTTGGAGGAATGAAGGACTGTAGTGAATAATCATTACCCATCTGGATAATGATTCACATTTCTCATCTCTGAAGTTTGAGAAAAGCCTTGAAGTTTGCCCAGCACATATGTAATGTTAGCCTGAGGGATTATATTGACTTTAATCATCCTAGGTAAAACTGAGGTTCACACTCTCAAGGAAATCCTATTTGAACAACTGAACTAAGATTATAAATGCTTGACTAGTTTTGACTTCAGGATACTATTAAGACAATCAGTATTGTACATAATTCAAGAATTTACAAGTATATTCTATACTGCATAATTTTCCTAATAGTAAATTGTAGATGTTTTTCTCTGTTAATTAGACCTATAAATTTTACTTTTTTTTTTTCAGAATAAAACCATGATTTTTCTAGTCTTTTTACATGATAATCAGTGAGTAGCTATGCCATTGTAGATGAAAGATGCTTAACTGAAAGCCAAGGCACCTGGATTCTAATTCTTCTCTTCCTCATAATTCACCATCTGGCCTTGGGTAGGTCATTTCACCTCCCTAGACTTTGTTTTCCTCATCTGTAAATTGATAATTAAGTTTGGATATTATCTATTGTTCCTTCCATCTAAAATACCTTTTTTCTTTTGGTGGCAAAGTGAGTAATCAGAGCCATGGATTTGCTATTAGAAGTTGTCTTTTCTCTCATTTGTGCATACAATCCTATTCACAGACATCGTGTGTCTGTGAATGGCATGAACAATGATCTGAAGCATCACTTACATCATTATGAAAAAAATATATAATAATTCATACATATGTGAATAAAATATAAGAGCTTAGAATTTTATAAATGTTCTTATAGTCACCTCTCCCACTATGTTTTGGACATGATATCTTAATAAGCTCTTCTTCATACAGGTATTCTAAACACACTGGCCTCTGCAATATCATTCTATGCCATTGAGCCTGCCTCAGCCTCAGGAATTTTGATCTTGAATTTTCCACTTCCTGAAATGTTCTTTTACTAGATATCCATATTCCTTGCTCTCTCTTTCTCTCTCTCCCTTTTTTTTTTTTTTTTTTTTTTCTGATTTTTTCTCTTCACTTCC
>NW_027551563.1:2215240-2316145 GCF_008692635.1 Crocuta crocuta | reverse complement strand
GGTCTCAGTTCTAATCTCACCTACCCAAAAAACATCTTGTGCATTTTGTTTAAAACTCCATCCACCATCCTCATACATATATATGAGTACCTATAGAGAGAGAAAAAATAGGTTAAGTGACCTGCAAAATGTTATTTCTGTCCATTGAGGTGAGGCATCTAGAATTGAAGATTGGCTGCCTCTGTTGGGTTGGACCTGCACATAAATAGATCGTCTTTTGGCAGAAGGACCATTTATGTGAAACTTCACAACCGTGATGAGTTCAACTTTACAAATTCATTAATTTTTTAATTTCTACATCTGCTAAACTATGAAGTGACAGAAAATATGTAAGTAGCAGCTGCAGAGGAGGGCTACAATAATACACCAGGGAAAGCCTGGGAGGTGGGAAGTTTCGAAGAGGTTTTAGAGACTAAGAATTTGTAGCTCTCAGGAGATGAAGGCTGGACCTGGAATGAAGAGCTCACCTTGAACTCCCTGAGGTGAATGGAGGTTAGTGCCCCTGGCACCAGGGCTCTTGTCTGTAGGAAGTCATTTCAAGTGTTAATTTAAATGTCTAGTAGAAAGCTAGTGCAAACTGCTAACATCAACGGAAAAATAAAAGAAAACATTATTGGGGAAGGGAGGTTGATCGTTCTAACCAATGCATTTTTCAATAAACTTTATTGTAAAATTTGAAGACAATGTGTCTATGTGGAAATGAATCACATCTCAACTGTGGCACCTCACACATCATGATGATGCATCCAGTTTGCAGGCTTTCTGAAAGCACGTCAGTTGAAATCATGACATAAAAGCAATTTCTCCCAAAATCACAGTAAGATTGCCTCTGTTTATAAAACAGTAACTCATAAGGTCTAAAAAGTCTCCTTTCCTTCATTGAAGAACTATAAGACTGGTAGTATATTTTAAAAGCATTACACATGAAATACAAACATAGAACAAATATTCTTAATTTAAAACTGTGAATGAGATTTAAGGAATCTCTGAGATATGGGAAAAAAAACAAATCACAAATCACAGTTATCCAAGTTTTTACATATAATCTAAAGCTGGGAGAAAAAATAAATCTTGAGTCTAATCAGAAAACATACTTTCTTACATATTCATATGATTATGTATATTTATGTATACATATGCACTAGACCCAAATTAGAGGGTTATTTATTAAATATACACGCAGAGAAACAAAACATATTTCTTTGATTAATGTCTTTGACATGTGAGCAATAAATGTGCCAGCTGAAAGAGACTTTGAGTCCATCCTTAATCTGTCTCCTAATTTAGTCAGTCCCTTTACATATGTGCATAAAACATGTACATCCATAGTTGGACCACTTCTTTTCACCACCGTTTCCTATATGAACCTGATCTGACCTGGGATTATCTTTCTAAGAGACTCTAACAACTATCTATCTTACTTAGCATCCCTGATATTAATGATAGCTCATGGAGAAGATGCTTTTCACAGAGAGATCATTTTAAATTGCCAGGTCATATGATGCCTCTTCTCAAATTTTCCAATGGCTTCTCATTTCATTCATAGTAATATTCATGAGTTTGGAATTTTACAAAGGGTCTTACAACCATTTCTCTTACTTTGTTTTAGACCTCACATCTTAGTATTCTCCTTCTTTTTCAGATACTCCAGCATCATGGGCTTCCTGATTATTATTCCATCACATTGAGCCTGCTTCAACCCTAGGAATTTTGAACCTGAATTTCCCACTTCCTGAAATGTTCTTGTCCCAGAGAGTCATATCCTATTTTACCTTCTTTTCTTTTAGATATCCTCTAATCTTACCTTATCTGAAAAGCAATTCTTACTCATCTGTATGAAAAGACTCCATTTCCCTGAGACCCTTCTCTTTATACCCTCTCCTATTTTCCTTTGTAGCATCAATCCTCACCTATCATACTATATGTTTGTTATTTGTTTGTTTAAGAGCAAGGGCAAGTGCTATATCAGTTGATATCTACTGATGATAGATTGGATATTCAAGCAGCCTCAGTAGTGAGATAAGCTTTGGTAAGAAGGAGCCTAATTTATTAAACCAGTGCATCGATTTGATTCACTTTTAAAGGTTTCATCACATAAGTAATGGAAAGGATGAGAATTAATGAACTTTTCTTCAAAGTAAAGAGTTTTGGTCCACTTTGCCGGTTAACTGCTTCTTGTGGAATGAATGGTCTCTCGTAAGCATTAACAGGAGACACAAAAATACACATGTCTTTTACCTATGTCTGTAGGTCCATTCAGATTCCTGTTTTCTGATTTCCTTTTAGCAGATCTTCCAAGGCCCCCGACCAACCATTCAAGTCATTTGTCACTGCTAAGGCATTTATATATATGTTTACATATACATGAATAACCCTCCTGCTATATAAAATGAAATAACCAAATATTCCACTCATAACTCAGAATAACCCTGAGTAGGGTTGTACAGTAATCCCTTTTCAGACCCATCAGTGAGCTGGTATGTCCCAGTCTACCAGAATCCATTAAGATAAGGATCTTTTTAAAACAGTCATGTAGAACTTGCTTTTACAACACTCCCTACATTGACACTTGATTGAATTGAACTTGTCACTTCTCTTTATTTGTGACTTCTAAAAGAAGTTAATAAAGCAGTTAACAGTTAAAAAGCAATTAACTAAGTTATCACAAACAGTTAACTAAGCAAGGCACATACAACATGTTTCAAATACCTAAGGATATTCTTTCTGAGGGTCTCTGCCTAGGTTTGCTGCTATTTATAATCATACATCAGGTTGTGTTCCTCTGAATGCACACCTTGAAATAAGGTCTTGCATGAAACTAGTTCATTATATTACAGAGAATAGCAGTTGGGTAGCATAGCAAGTGAGTTGAGGATGGAGGAAAAAAAAAACATACATGGGACAGTTATTCAGGTCATCACCGTGAAAAGCTTATTTCAGCTGGGGCCTTTGGAGAAGCAACCAGAATTTCTCTAAATGCTATCTGCCTTTACCTCAGCTTTTATTTCCACTGTTTGGGAATAGCCCCTGAATGATAACTTCCTCATGTTTCTGAGTCACTCCTGCTGCTATAAGTATTCACTATACAGTAGAAGTCTAAGGGCTAAAACTGAAATGGTGACACGCACATGAGGTGAAGCCCTATCAGCTTCAAGTGAATCTTAGCCTGGGAAGTCTGCATGCCACCATTTTCTCAAGCCTTGAATAGAATCAGAGATAAGGTCAAATCAATGTACTTGAAGCAATCATTCTTGCTAACATGGGCCTTATAAATCAGCTACTTAACAATTTGGTCCTAATTTTTGTGACTTGTTGAATTCAGACACATAAATGTAATTTTCAGAATCCACTTTCACCTCTTTATTAATAACCAATTCCCTGGACAACACATTCTTTCTCCAAACATTTTGCAATTCAGGGATTTTCCAAGAGCAGAATAAATTTTTAATAGTGATTATTGAAAAAAAAAGGAAGGTAGAGATTTAAGTGCTAATCTTCAAATTAAGGAAAAGGAAGACTTTCTAAATGTTAGTTAAGGCATGGATAGCCATTTGCAATTCTCAATTCCATAGGTAGACTTTTCTAAAACTGATAAGACTAAGAACCTATCTACTAACTTAATTTCCAGTTCTCCTTTCAGAGCTATCTTTCTTCTGTTCTGTAGAAGCCATCATTGGTGATTGGGATCTTATCTTAGTATGTTGTCCTAAGTATGAGGACCCACCCTCCCAGGGAACAAGCAAAGGTGCAGTGCTCCTCAAGTTGATATCCATAAAAGTAAAACAAGATTAACTCAGACATTAGGAGAGGGTTAACTTGTTATTGCCCTTCTTCCTTCTTTTCTTTCTTTCTGTCCTTCCTTCCCTCTTCCCTCCTTTCTTTCTTTCTGTTTTTATCTTTCGTTTTTGTTTTAAAATTTTTAAGTTGATTCATTTTTTAGAGACAGAGACAGAGCATGAGTGGGGGAGGGGCAGAGAGAGAGAAGGAGACACAGAATCTGAAGCAGGCTCCACGCTCTGAGCTGTCAGCAGAGAACATGATGCAGGGCTTGAACTCAGGAACTGTGAGATCATGATCTGAGCTAAAATCAAAAGTCAGGTGCTTAACCAATTGAGCCACCCAGGTGCCCCTTTTTGTTTTAAAATTAGAAATTTAGAAGGGAAAAGTTTCCACAAGATATTAACCTGTTTATTCAAATTTTAAAAAATAAAGTTAGATTGTTCTGAAAGAAATTACTTCTGATTTAGTTTATGGTTGGATGGTGTGAATGAGCTTTCTCAACTTACCTAAATGGCAGATATTTTCCACAAATGAAAATGAGCTAAATCCCCAGCTTTGAGGCTTAATGAATACATACTTTAAAATTTTTTAATGTTTTTATTTATTTCTGAGAGAGAGAGAGAGACAGCATGAACAGGGGAGGGTCAGAGAGGGAGGGAGACACAGAATCTGAAACAGACTCCAGGCTCTGAGCTGTCAGCACAGAGCCCAACGGGGGACTGGAACTCACCAATCGTGAGATCACGACCTGAGCGGAAGTCGGACGCTCAACTGACTGAGCCACCCAGGAGCCCCAGTGGATACGTATTTAGTGAAGTACAAAACACTGGGATTAAGCTTTGAAGCTATTCTAATTTATGTGAAAATACTTTATTTCAATTTAACTCTGAGAAGTAAGATAATTTTAAAATATAGAGGATAAGAGAGTAAACAATTTGAATATAATTAAAGTGAAAAGAGGGTTACTGATTATTACATTTGTGTTTATTAGAATATTATCAATACATACTGTAGTAATACAGGGTTTATACTCACCCCCAAATTAGCCAGTATACATAAGTTAAAGTGAAATGTACTTATGTATCAGGTACTTAAATAGGGAGTGAGTTGAATGAAGCCTGGCTTAATTCCTTCAATAATTCAGGAAAATAGCCCATGGATCAAAACAAACAACTTATTGATTGAGAAGATCCCTCTTTCTCCACAAGGGAGCAGATGGTTGAGGCTGAGCATTTATCCTCATTGGCCACTTCCTCGCTAGCTTTATAACATCGTGCACAGCTTTAATTGAATGCTTAGATGGCCATCAGGGCCTGGTTTGGATTTCTTTCTTTTCTTGTATCTTTTCCATGGGAAACAACAAGAAATCACTTCTTTTAACTTTTTTTCTTCTAAAATTTCTGACAACTATCATACTCTCAAGCCTTCAGCTGATTCTATATTCATGAGTTTGCAATAAAATTACTGAAGCAGTGTGGCTATTATAACATCGTTAAGATTTGCTATACAGATCTCTCTCTCTCTCTCTCTTGCTAGGATATTAAATTATTGATTACATTCTGAGTAGAGTAAAATTATTTATTCTTTTGGTGAGATTGTGAAAACCTTGCCAAATAACAGCCCTAAAGACAGCCCAACAGTGAAGTCTATTGAAGCTGAGTTTGGACCTTAAAACATAACTAAACAAACAAAAGGAAATTCAGATGGCCAAGAAAAATAAACTTTAAAAAATACTTCTGATTTTTTTGGCCATACTCCTCTAGGCATTTTATCTTGTAATCTAACGTCTATTTATGAGCATCTTAGTACATACTTCCGGTAAATTTCTATATGGGAATAAGAATTAACATTGTGTTGAAACATGATTTTATTGGAGTATATGTGTACCTAAGTGAAATATTCATTTCAGAAAACATAATACACAGTCCTTTGTAACTTGAAAATTTGAGAGGAGATGGTAGATACCTATATCAGTCAATGCTGTTAGGAATGACTTACTATAACATAGCTCTTACCATGTGCCAAGTCCTGTGCTAAGCATTCCTCATATATTATTTACCCTACAGTAACCTAATGAGGTGGGTTTTGTTAGTGTCATTTTGCACTTGTAGAAAGTGAGGATATTAAGTTAAATTATTTCTCCGTATCATAAAATAAATGAAAGAAACTGCCCTTCTTGATTCCAAGGCTTGTGTCCTTACCTGCAATGTTTTATAGTGTTTGTTCTGCTGGCTTTCACCTTCCACTTGAGGTTTATTCATAAAATTAGCCACAGTCACCGCATTCCTTGATCTTTGGGGATGGTCTTCTTTGGCCAAGAGCAATGTTTTTTTTTTTCCCATTCTTATAAGCACTGTCGAGTCTGGATGGAGTTCTGTTTTGTTTTGTTTTGTTTTTAATGTTTTATTTATTTCTGAGAGACAGACAGCATAAACAAGGGAGGGTTGGAGAGAGAGGGAGGTACAGAATCTGAAACAGGCCCCAGGCTCTGAGCTAGCTGTCAGCACAGAGCCCGACATGGAGCTCGAACCCACAAACCGCTAGATCGTGACCTGGGCTGAAGTCAGGCGCTCAACCAACTGAGCCACCCAAGTGCCTCTGGATGGGGTTTTCTAAATGAAGTTCCTGAATAGAAAATAAGAAAGCACATACACACACACACACACACACACACACACACTCAAACACGAAGCATAAATCTATCGATCTTCTATTGTGCAGATATTTCAATGTGCAGACTGACTAAAAACTTTCCTCTGCTTGTATGATCTATTTGAGTAGATAGCTGCACCTTGAATCCAAAGAGATGATATATTTTACAAGCTAAAGTAGTCCATTTCCTTTCTTCCCAGCTGTGCTTTGGATAACTATTCATTTCTTACTACCTGGAAACAATCTCACAAAGCTCCTTTCAAATCCTGCAGCTACCCTAACCGTAAAGACTCCAGAGATCTCACCACTTTTCTGGACTTCCTCCTACTTTCTGTTTCCCGTCCATGATGCATGAGGAGTCCACTATGGGTGACCAGTCTGACATAGTCCATAGGCATATAGGCTTAGATGAGGCCTCACCCACATTCACAGAATGGAGTGAGGAGATGGAAAGGAGGCCAGGGGATTCATTATGTACCCAAATATTAGGACCTTAACAAAGAAAAAAATGAGAATAGGAATTTTCAGAAATGAGTTATGTGCATAGAAGAGAGAACTGAATAAAATTCTGTATAATAGAGTAACATTTCAATCATGGGTGGTCTAAAGAAAGAAAAGGACTGGAAGCCATTTCTAAATCTTGCTGGCTAGACTTTTTACATTTTTCAAATTGGATTTAGGTTGTTTCCTCATTTATTCAGCCTTATTGCATATATTTAATTTAGTGCAGGGTGTGTGTGTGTGTGTGTGTGTGTGAAAGAGAGAAAGAGGGATGTTTAGGTGTTTGGAGATACAGCACTGCATTTGCTAATTTATTCATCTAACCAACAATTATTTTATCTACTACCTATCATGAGATAGATACTGTTCATGTTACTGGGTATATATGTAGATCAATCTTTTTAGACTCTAGGATCTGGGACAAGGGGAAACATCTAGCATACCTTTTAAATAAAAATAAAAATATTTGGGTTTCTATAATTTACATTCTGGGATATTTGGGGCAAGGTTGTTCATTCATTGTTGCTACCTACAAGGTTTGGTATTAGCAAAATTCGATTAATTTGCCAACTCTGTACTATATCCCATTCTATTTCTGGTCTGATAACCTCTGATAAGACTGTGCTATTGATTTAAGCCAGGTTTTTTTTTTCTTCCTGTTTCTTATTACCTGGGGAATGTTAAGTCAATTTGATAGGTTCCAAATAATTCTGAGCTATGTAGATCCACAAAAATGGCTCAAGAATTCTGGATGAAATGTATCTTAATTTGATAGAAAAGAAGCTTTTGCTCAACTAGCAGTGACTGCCATAATTGAAAGGTTGGGATTGCAGCATTTCTTATGTTCCACACTCCTGATTTAAGTGGTTCATATGTAAAATTTATCATTGCCCTTTGTTTTCCTGTTTAGATGCCTTTACTCTGCTAACCTATTCTCCTCTATATCCAATAATGTATCAAACTGTCAAATAGTTCCTAAGATCTCAAGAACTGTAAATGTTAGAGAACCACAACCCAGAGAATGTTTGCCTTATAATAGAGGACTATAATCGTAGAAACAACTTTCAACTTTGTGTGAATTAGGGGATTTAAAACTATATATCTACAATGGTATTTGGCATAATGATCTTTCCATAACTCTTTCCTATTATCTGGTGGTGCCTACCATTTTTCAAAATGTTCATTTACTTAAATTGAGAGAGATAGAGAGAGAAAGAGGAAGGGTAAAGAGAAAGGGAGAGAGAGAATTCAAAGCAGGCTCTGTGCTGATGTAGGGCTCCATCTCACAAACCATGAGATCATGACCTGAGCCAAAATCAAGATGCTTAGTGAACTGAGTCACCCAGGCACTCCCTACCATTTATTTTTTTTAATAAGGAGATCTCTGTCTCCTTAGACTTATTTCAGGATTCGAAGCTGTCTGATTTCTGGCTGGTTACCTGTAATTCCCTTAATTCTTTACTGACCTAGATTCTAGCTTTTATACATATTATCTAGCCTCTATTATTCTATTAACTATTATTATTTCTATTAATGCCGAATAGTAATTAGCTTAGTTCCTGGACCAACATGGTGTCTATTTAACATTTGTTCTAATACCAGTGAAAGTTAATGCTTTCAGAAGTAGGGGGGGTCCAAATATCTATACAAATCTGACTGCCCAACTGTATCATACTATTTGAAATCTTTTGCTACACAGTTGGTATAATTAGTGTTTATTATCATGCATTATATATATTCTTTATCAGCAATCACTAATAGAAATGGCTCTAATCCAGGTACAACATGTTTCTATAGTTACTATAGAAGTAACTTTGGCATCAAAGCCAGTGTCAAAAGCACAATCTTAGGTATGAGTACATGAGGTCATTATGTTAGCTTTTCATCCTTCATATCATCTTCATCTAATTTTTAAGTAAAAATCAATATTTATTGTGAAGACAATTGGTTAAACTCAAGCAATTTTGGGTATAAACTTTTGTTAATGAAATCTATGGAAATACCTAGCTAAGTAGGAGACTACTATAGTGTTGATTGAATAAAAGAAAAGAGACCATAAAGTAGGACAAGTTGAATGCAGATATGAAAAAGGTAATATTAAATGAAAGAGGGGATCAAACTCACAGATGTAAACTCAGAATCTAATTTACTTTAAATTATTCTGAAGTTTATTTTTACTTTTGGATGAATTTATCTTTCTCTAAAAACTACATGGCAATGAGAAAGAATGAAATCTGGCCATGTGTAGCAACCTGGATGGAACTTGAGGGTGTTATGCTGAGCAAAATAAGTCAGGCAGAGAAGGACAGATACCATATGTTTGCACATATAGGTGGATTCGGAGGAGCTTAACGGAGGACCATGGGGGAGAAAATGGGGAAAATAGTTGGGGAGAGGGAGGGAGACAAACCATGAGACACTCTTGAATGCTGAGAACAAATTGAGGGCTGATGGGGGTGGGGGTGAGGGGAAGGAGGGTGATGGGCATGGAGGAGAGTACTTGTTGGGATGAGCACTGGGTGTTATATGGAAACCAACTTGACAATAAACTATTTAAGAAAAAAACTATTTCCTTCTATACACTGACGTGTTATAAACTAGCATTTTAATGTATTATATTTACATATTATATTATATGTTGATATTTATATTTAATATTATATAGTTTAATATATATTAGTAAAATATCACAGATATTCAGAATGAATATGATTATTGATTAGTTTTATGAAAAGAGGCATTTTAGTTCTGCTGAATAGTGTCATTTAGGGAACAACACAACCTTTTTTTTTTTTTGGTTTCAGTTAAAAATCTTTTCCTTAAGCACATTTTTGTATTAACTTTTGATTGGCCCCTGAGAACCTTTCCCAAGGTTACATTCTTACAGTTGCAAATTTGTGAAAATCTTGTTTCAAGATACAACAAGGAACATATTGGTTTTATGATCCGGTAATAGAATGTCTAGTTTTACATGCTCAATTTTGATGAAAATGTGGTGAATGTAAAAAGCCTTTCAAACTGTCACTGTGTATGTCAAACACATGCAGTCACTGTTCGTATATTAAAATCCCTTCTGGTCTGACAGCATGCCTACACATTTTTTTTTAATTAGAATAATCCACATCTCTTCACTTTTTCTGTATCACAGAAGGATACAATCTCAGTTGCTATGAACTCCATCCAGTTCTAGACACTACTAGATCTTTTGAATTATCTAATTTTCAGCAAGATGCTTTCATAGCTGTTTTTCTTGCTCTCTTTCAGACTCAGTTACATGCTCCATAAAGAAGCAATAGGAAGGGCATTATCATCGATGTCCAGTGTAATTCTGAAACAGTGAGGCAATAAGTGGAAGCAGCTGCCGTATTCCTAACTGTGACTAGTGCAGAGAAAATAGGAGAAAGTGAGGGAGAGCTTTTAAGGTCCCATTTCCCACATCAGGCAGAGAGCATCTGGACTAATATTACTTTGCATGCAATTTGTGATTTCTAACGATACCTTTAAGCACCTACAAGTATATATATAATCACCTTAGGAAGAAGATGTATAAATTTTGCTGTCTAAGAGCTTAAGTAAATTAGCATCATTCAGTATGTTTGGGAAAGATGTTAAAATTGGCCATTATCTAAAGGCAATGACATGTTTCTCAGGACCAATTTCATACTACTTGGTGCTTCTTTAATTCTGAAGAGTAAGAAAATGATTGAAGTTACTGTATTGGTGTGTGGTGAAATTTAGATCTAATTATTACAGGAACATGAGTGGCTATCTTCTGGGTACAAAGCACAGAAATCAATTCTGACTTGCTTAAGACTAAGATAATTTTTTCTTTTCTTTCTTTCTTTTTGTAATCAAATAAATTGATATTTTGAACAAAAAAATATCTAAAAAGTTTATTGACATATTGGATTCACATGCTTTCCCCCCTAAAGCACTATTGATGAGCTTCCTGGAAGCTAACATTTTACATGGAAGTCTTAAATTTTAGAAAGTAAAGACTGAATTTAAAGAGCATATAATGGAAAATTAGATATACTAAATTCCAAACTAATTATGTCTAAGTTAGTAAGCCAAAGAAAAAAGTGATCTGGAATCAGGCATGCAAAATGTTCTTCAGACGAACAAGAACAGAGGATGAAGTGGGGGGAAGGTGAGCATAAGCAACACAATACAGCACTTTAAAAGTAAATAGGATACACAGAACATGGTTATTATAGGGTGTGGTATAGACCTAGTTGGGGCTGTGTAGTCCTGAAAGCATTCTCTTCAGGCAGAGGTCATAAGCTTCTAGAATTTAGAGCAAGCTATAAAGTCGGGGACTGAGATCTGACCATGTAGTTTTTGAAAATGGGATGGAGGCTAATTATGACTTGCCTGAAGCTACAGACTCACATTAGAATTTAATATAGCCATGAAACATAGTTAATGAGAGAGAAAATATGTCATGCTGGAGAAGAGAAGGTAGTGTGAAAAGTTCGTATACATGCAGGCATAGCTCTAACAGAGAGAGTATTCTAGCCCTACGATAAAAGGGCAGCATAATAGACTTCTTATCCAGGGATGGGAAGGAGCAATGAGGGAGGAATGAGCCTTCTCTCTCACTTGCAGCACGTCCCCAAAGGCATTTTGATGAATACAATAATCCTGGGTCGTCAAGGCTGTTATCACAGAAGAGAATTACATCCCTTAGTGCAAAAGCTTGAAAAAGGTCTCAGCGAATCGAGTTCATATCAATAAATTTAAAAAAAATAATAATAACTTTATTTTCATATATAAATAAATGCTTTTGTTTATTTTTAACCTGTATTTTTTAATGTTTATTTATATTTGAGAGAGAGAAAGAGTGTGAGCAAGGGAAGGAGGTCAGAGAGAGAGAGGGAGACACAGAATCTGAAGCAGACTCCACGCTCTACACTGTAGCACAGAGCCCGATATGGGGCTTGAACTCACAAACTGTGAGATCATGACCTGAGCCAAAGTTGGATACTTAACCAACTGAGCCACCCAGGCACCCCTGACCTGCAGGTTTAATGTTGTCAATGTAAGCAGTGTGCCCAAGTAAATAACAAAAACAGGTTGTTTCTGAATTTTGTTTACTGTAGTACATGATTAAGAGGAAGGCATCTTCTAGAAGAATATAATCATATCAAGTTGCTCAATTGTCATACAACATTCTAATAAAAGCAAAGAGTTAATATTAGCATTAAACTACATGATTTTATGATTGCAAAATATTTTTCCTGTAATTTTTTGAACACATAAAAATATTAGTTACCACTCTTGAATAAATGCCACACAACAGGTGGCATTAAACTTAGTCATCTTAGTCCTCATAGCACTTATAGGTCAAGATTATTAATATCGAATCACACTTCATGTTTTACAGATGAGAAAATTCATGATTCGGGAGTAAGTCTCTTTTCCAAGAGTGATGGACTTCTGTATCTATGCTCACTTGTATATATTCCACGTTCTTTTTGTTACATGTCCTAATTGTCCTTGAGAAAATATGCTTCTCCTACTCAGTATGTGTGCATTGTGGTATGGACATAAGACTCAGAACACAAAAGCTAACTGAAAATTGATCATGGATCTAAATCAAAGTACTAAAATTATAAAAGAAAACACAGGAGTAAATATTTGTGACTTTAGATTAGGCGATTGTTTCTTAGCTATGACACCACAGGTATAAGCAGTTACAAAATGTAGTTTTCTTTTTTTTTATGTTTTTTTTTTTATTTATTTCTAGGAGAGAGAGAGACAGCGTGAGCAGGGGAGGGTCAGAGAGAGAGGGAGTCACAGACTGAAACAGGCTCCAGGCTCTGAGCTGGCAGTCAGCACAGAGCCCGACGCGGGGCTCGAACCCAGGAACCGCGAGATCATGACCTAAGCGAAAGTCGGACGCTTAACCGACGAAGCCACCCAGGCGCCCCACAAAATGTAGTTTTCTTGTGATGATGTCTTTGCCTGGTTTTGGTATCAGTGCAATACTGGCTTCATAGAATGAATTGGAAAATGTTACCTCCTTTCTATTTTTTGAAAGATATTGTGAAAAAGTGGGATTAATTCTTCTTTAAATGTGAGAGAATTCATCAGCAAAGACATAGGGGCTTCTGCTTGTCTTTGTGGGTAACTTTTTCCTTACTCATTCAATGTCTTTCTTATTATGGATCTATTCATGGTCATCTCCTTTCATTTAACAATAGGTCAGTAGTAGTATTCCCTGTTTAATGGCTGAGATCAGTAATTTTAGTGTTGTTTGTTTGTTTGTTTTTCTCTTCTTCTTGGTCAATCTAACTAAATGCTTGTCAGTCAATTCTTTTGACCTTTTTGAGGAATCAACTGTTGGTTTAATTAATTCTTCATGCTACTTTTCTACTCTTTTTATTTAATGTCATTTTAATTTTTACTGTCTCTATTCTTCAGCTTGGTTTGGTTTAATTTACTCTTATTTTTCCAGTGTCTTAGGTTAGATTACTGATATGAACTCTTTTTTAATATATGCAGTTATAACTAAAAATATCTCCTTGAGCACTGGCCACTTCCCAAAAGTTTGGGGATTTTGTTTTTCATTTCATTCATCTCAAGGTATTTTATAACTTACCTTTTGATCTCTTCTTGACCCATTAGTTATTTAGGTATATGGTTTAATTACTATATAATTTGAGAATTCCAGATTACCTCTGTTGTTGACTTCCAGTTTAAAACTATTGTTGATTTCCAGTTTAATTCTATTGTAGTCAGAGAACAACTTTATAATATTTCAAGCCTTTAAATATATTTATATTTTTTTCTTAGCATATGATATTTCCTGGAAAATGTTCCATGGGCACTTAAAAATATGTATCCTGCTATAGTCAAATGGAGCATTCCTTATGTACCTGTTAGGTCTATTTGATTTTTATTGTTCAAGTGTTCTAGGACTTTGCTGAACTTGAGCCTACTTGTAATCATTATTGAAAGCGTGACATTGACATTTCTATTATTGTTGACCCTCTATTCCTCTCTTTAATCCATACATTTTTGCTTTTAGGCCTACTTTAATCCGTACATTTGTATTTGAGGCCTACATTTTATTTTTTTTTATTTTTTATTTTTTTTTACAAATAGTTTATTGTCAAATTAGTTTCCACATAACACTCAGTGCTCATCCCCAAAGTGCCCTCCTCCATGCCCATCCCCCCTCCTCCCCACATCCATCAGTCCTCAGTTTTTGTCAGCATTCAAGATTCTCTCATGGTTTGCCTCTCTCCCTTTCCCCCACCATTTCCGCCCTTCTTCTCCCCCTTGGTCCTCAGTTAAATTCCTCCTAATCCTCCTATACATGCAAATATATGATATTTGTCCTTCTCTGCCTGACTTATTTCGCTCAGCATAACACCCTCAAGGTCCATCCATGTTGCTACACATGGCCAGATTTCATTGTTTCTCATTGCCATGTAGTATTCCATGGTATAGATAAACCACATCTTCTTGATCCATTCATCTGTTGATGGACACTTAGGCTCTTTCCATGTTTTAGCTATTGTGGAGAGTGCTGCTATGAACATTGGGGTACACGTGCTCCTATGCCTCAGCATTTCTGTATCCCTTGGGTAAATTCCTAGCAGTGCTATTGCTGGGTCCTAGGGGAGTTCTATTGTTAGTTTCCTGAGGAACCTCCACACTGTTTTCCAGAGGGGCTGTACCAGTTTACATTCCCACCAACAGTGTAGGAGGGTTGAGGCCTACATTTTAAAATATATGTTTATAATTGTTGTAACTTTCTGATGGACTGTTTTAATGTTTAAAATGTCTCTCTCTAGTAACTTCTTTTTGTTGGTTTCAAGTCTAGTTTTTAGTATGCTAGATTAACGATGCTAACTTTCTTATGGTTGCTTTTTGTATAATATAGTTTCTCTCCCCTATTACTTTGAACTCATTTGTATCTCTGAATCGGAAGTTTGTCTCTTACAGATAGCATTTCACTGGACAGTGTCTGCCTGACTAGATTGTTGCAGCCATTCACACGTAATGTTAATATTGGTATAGGTGGTTTACATCAGATATTTTACACTTTGCTTTCTATATATCTCAGGCCTCTTTCCCCCCTTCTATTTCTCCTTTATGGCTTCTGTTGGCAATAAATGAATATTTTCTAAAGTAACATTTTAATATTTTAAATAATTTTTCGATTATATTTTTTGAATTATCAAAAATTCCCCTAGACGTAAACAGTTAAATAGACACTACTATATTCACATATTTGAGGCAACAGAGTACTACTCTGTATACACCCATACTAAAAGAATACTTTTTAGTTACCTGCTTTAAAGATGTAACAGTTTGTAAGTGAAAAATTTGCAGTGCTACTTCTAGAAATTTATTCCGAAAAACAAAACAAAACCCAAAAAAAAAACCAGAGCTGCAAAGAACATGGGAGTGCATATATTTTTTTCAAATTAGTGGTTTAGCTTCCTTGAATAGATATGCAAAAGGGATTTGCTGGATTATAAATTAGTTTTATTTTTAACTTTTTGAGGCACTTCTATACTTTTTGTCTATAGGGGCTCCACCAATTTACATTTCCATCAACAGTGCACAAAGGTTCTCTTTTATTCACATCCTCACCAATACTTACTGTTTCTTTTTGATAATAGCCATTTTATTTTATTTTTTTAATTTTTTAAAAATGTTTTTATTTATTTCTAGGAGAGAGAGAGAGAGACAGTGTGAACAGGGGAGGGTCAGAGAGAGAGGGAGTCACAGACTGAAACAGGCTCCAGGCTCTGAGCGGGCAGTCAGCACAGAGCCCGACGCGGGGCTCGAACCCACAAACCGCGAGATCATGACCTAAGCGAAAGTCAGACGCTTAACCGACTAAGCCACCCAGGCGCCCCAATAATAGCCATTTTAATAATTTACAGTTCCTTATGATTAGTGATATTGAATATCTTTTCATGTATCTGTTTAGTCATCTCTATGTCTTCTTTGGAAAAGTGTCTATTTGGAAAAGTGTCTATTTAGTTCTTATGTCCATTATTTAGTCTTATTTTTCTTTCTTTTTTTTTTTTTTGCTAATGTATTGTGTGAGTGCTTTATATATATATATTTTGGATATTATCCCTTATGTGATATATGATTTGCAAATATTTTAGGAATTAAACTTACTGAAGAAAGAGTCGTTATATTACTTGCAGTACTTTTTTCATAATTAAAAATTTTTAAATGTGTTTGATATAACTTTTAGAGTGATTATTTTACAAAATTAGGTGGGCAGCTATAGGCTTTTAATAAGGACATGAAAAGGTGGTGGATCCTTTTTTAATGTCTCAAGAAGATTAAACTGTATTTTGAGGTGTTTTATAAATAATGATACATCTAGGGCTTTAAAGGTAAAATGCTTTGCACTAATTCAAAAAGATATATGCAACCTTATGTTTAGTTACAGTAGCTAAAATATGGAAGCAATCAAAGGGTCCATTAGTAGACGAATGGATAAATAAAATGTGACTTATATCTATATGTAGATATAGATGTAGATGTAGATAGATATAGATATAGATATAGATGGATGATAGATGATAGATATGGTAATATTACTCAGCCATGAAAACAAAACAAAACAAAACAAACAACAACAATGAGATCTGGCCATTTGCAACAACATGGATGGACCTAGAGAATATAATGCTAAGAGAAATACAAGAAATAGTGAAATAAGAGAAATACAAGTACTATATGATTATCATTATATTCCATACAGGATCATGTATCATCATATTTCAGATATGTTTATATGTGTAATATAAGGGGAAAAAAAACAAAGAAAAATAAAGACAAACGAACAAAACCCAGACTCTTAAATACAAAGAACATTTGGGTGGTTTCAAAAGTGAAGTGAGTGGAAGGATGGATGAAATAAATAAAATGGATTAAGAGGTACAAACTCACAGTTACAAAATAAGAAAATTGTGAAGACGAATATAGGGAACATTGTCAATAAGACAGGAATAATGTTCAGTGACAGATGGTGACTGCACTTATCGTGGTGATCACTGGGTGATAGAATAATTGAATCATGTTGTATACCTGAAACCAATATAACATTATATGTTAGTTATACTTGAATAAGAATTTTTTTTAAATTTAAAAATGGCAAAATGTTTTGTTTTTAAGTAGACTTTTTAAAATTGTACTGGACAACAGTTTTAAACTGTAAAACTGTAAGCTGTTTTATAGTTTAAAACAGTTTAAAATGTATATATCTTAAGACCACTGCCTTTTGTGTATTCTCTGGACAGTATCTAGTGCTCTTGTAGATTATTGAATTTACAGATGACAGGCTTTTATACACACTTACAGTTGATTTAAATCAAATATGATGCAAATATTCATTTTCCTTTATCTACAGCTAATTAGTTGTATGTCATTAATGGATTTTGAAGTTTCAGGTTCACGTCCATTCATCTATTCACTCATTTCATACATTTTATTGAAAACCATTAAACGCTAGATTTAGAGCTTGGTAAGGCAGATGATAGTGGCCAATTAATTTTCCTAATACCTAATATTTAACTAGCTTTATGTGTATTATCTTTTCTTCAAATGATTATATTCGATATAAAGGAAAGAAACTTATATATGTTTTGACACATTCCTTAGTGTTGTGCAAATTTTGCAGGAAATATTTACTAAACTGAATTAAATGAGATTATGTATTGCTACTGAATGCATGAGATCTTTTGTTCAGGTGATTTGGCTGTCATCTAACAGGGCTGTGATTAGAATTTAGGATGGATTTTCATGCTTTACTAAATTTATGGATAATTTCCACATTAGAAATAAATGCAGTCTATAACCAAAAATCTCAAATGGGCCAATTTTTCATGGATTGCTGGTTTTTACTTCTTTGTTTAATTTCTAAAAGTATTTCATAAATGTTCACATACAATGTTATCTACTCAGCTATAGTTTCAGTTCTCTAAGTACAAGAACAAAAGCTTACAAGTCTATTGCTGTCCATAATAATTCAGACTGCTTTTCATACAGCTGGTATTCAGCAAGTGTTGATTATGAATGGATTCTCTACACCTTAAGATGATGTGGTGTTGGGTCTGAGCCCTTTCACTCTTATGTAGATAGTGATCTAATAAGATCTTCCCTTGATAGCATTATTTTCCTACTGAGAAATTCATAATTGACTTCTATTTAGTTTAATAAAAATTTTATGTCTACAAATTTGCATGAAATTTACTATGTTTGAGGAAATCTCATTACTTGTTAAATCTTATAGAAATACATTCATGTTAATATGAATGTTTATCATTACCTGCAGCCTAGCCCAGACAACCAAACCTCCCTTATGAAGGAAGAAAATAAAATCTGGGGAATGTATGTGGGACTGCAGGAAAGGAGCAGCTGTTGGAGAAATAAATAAATAAATAAATAAATAAATAAATAAATAAATAAAGTTTCATGGTCAACTCATTAAAAACATTAAAAGGCACAGGAGAGAATGTATCTGAGTATTTCTAAAATCATTCATGTGGAACAGAAAGTGACCTCATTGTAAGGCCATCAGGCAATTTCATTGCTAACCTTGAACAATTTTGAACAATTCTGAAAGGATTAATTCAGCAAAAACACTTTTAGGAAAGCCCAATAACTGATTTTGAAGATTGTCTCTCTTCGGAATACAAGCCTTTTCTGATGATGTCTTCCATCATGTTTATAAAACAAAGATGAAAATGAGAGTTCAAACTAAAAGAACAAGTGTTTGACAGCATTGACAATTATCTGCCTAATGTTTCTGGTTTTGACAGTAGCTGAAGACATCTGAGAACAAATATTGGGGGTTATACAAAGAAGGGAAAATTCATTATTATAGGAAAGTCAACTATTACCAGTTTTGAGTCCCTTTATTGTCTTTATTAAAACAGTATTCCTTCACTGGTCTCTATCTATCACCAATAATGCTTGGCACTATAAGTTTCTATGATTATTGACAAAAAGACATTCTTGTGGAAATATAACACTCATTAAGGAATTGAAAAAGAGAGAACCCAGTATCAATTAATTTGTGGACAGAAAAGTCAAAAGGCTATCAAATATATGGAAAATACAAAAGCTTATCCTACCTTGACCTTCTCCTTTGTGCCATTCCAGAGCCATTCTACTCGAGAGCCATCACCCGAAGCACAAAATTGCAGTTCGGATTGCAGCCAATTGTCCTCAGAATTCAGTCCATGTTCACAGCTACCACTTGACCTATTGTATCTGGGAAGAATTTCTTTAAAAATAGTTAAGAAAGTTATCTACCAAGATCAAGGAGGGACATGATTGAAAACAGTAATGATGTTAAAGATATTTGTTTTATATTCGAACAAGCATTCATCAAGAGACTATACTATTAAACCCATTTGGATTAGATCAGTGAGGAATATCTCAATCTCAGATGCAGAACAGAAATAATCAAAATATATCAAGCACAATGGTATGTGCATACCTTTAGGACAAAAAAAATAGGGGATCAAAAATATAAATGGTATTGAATGGCTGAAAAAGTGAATTTTGAAGACACAGAAATTTTGAGATCTAAGAAAATAGGATCATACACAGTGAGTAATGAGTAAATTATACAGAAAGCAGAAGGGCACTAGCAAAATAAAGGTGATTTGAGAGCAGTGCATAGATTGGTTTGACCTAGCTAAGGCCTCTGCTCCCAACTAGCATACAACAAGGTTAACTGTGTGATGTTGAGGACAGACCTTGAATGCAAGGTTGAATAGACTTTCTGTGAGGTCAGGAAGGGTCTTGCATAACTAAGCCAGTTAATATCATCAGGTTTGTAGCAGTTCACATTTAGTTTAGGGCAGTTTAGGGACCAGAAAAAGATGAATATTTTATAAGAAAAGACTAGTGGCTTTCAAGGATACATCTTATAGGTAACCAAGACCTAAAAGATATTTTTTTGGTGTCAGTGAAAGCTACATATCGGAAGGAATGGGAAGAGCAAAAGGAAGGCACTGATATTTCCTGTAAAATGTGTTGGAGAAATGGAATTAATCTTGATTATTACAATTTTACAAATTGTCATGTGTTCACGGTTTTAAAATCTAACCAAATAACTTCTAAGAATGATGAATGTGGGCAGATAAATTAGCCTCCTATTTCCACATGGCTTTCCCAACATAAGAATAATTGCAACAACCAAAGAGTTTTTGCAAAAATTGACAAAAAATTATAGAAAAAGTAGAGATTGGTGCCCTGAACATAAGTACTCAGAAAATGGTAGCTTATATAATTATGATTATTACTAAAACTCATTTAATATAGAAATAAAGGTTTGTTTTTGGATTTTTTATTATTATTTTTAGAATGGTTTAATGTTTATTTCGGGGGGGGGCAATATGAGTAGGGGAGGGGCAGAGAGAGAGGGAGACAAAATCCAGAGCAGGCTCCAGGCTCTTAGCTGTCAACACAGAGTCCAACACCAGGCTCAAACTCACAGACCATGAAATCATGACCTGAGCTGAATTTGGACGCTTAACAGACTGAGCCACCCACGCACCCCATGATTTTGGAATTTTTAGCTTCAGTATTTTTCAACACAAAAGCAGAAGCTTATTTAAGGTAGTTACAGATATTTACTAAATCAGTTTCAATTGTGTTTGTCACCACATTATATTGAACACTATTATTATATTTTTTGGGTTTTGTTTTTGTTTTTGTTTTTAATGTAAAACAAGTGGAGAAGCTGTACTACAATTCAAAGTAAAAGATTTGGCAGACTTGTTATATCTCGTTTATTTCATTTAGTATCCTGTAGGGCACATCAAGTTAACTTTGTTTAAAGCTAATTAGGAAAATTGACACCTAATGTTGAAATTTTATTATTTTGGTCTTGGTGTTTAATTGAAATGTTGACGTTTTTGAATTAAGCCTTTCATTGAATTATGAATCTCTCTTGGGCTCACTGTGCTAAGAGGTTTCTTAAATAAATATTCCTTTTGAAATACGGAGAAAAAAATAAGTGTCTAAAGGGAAAACAATTAAGCGACTATATTAATAGCACAACATTTTATCAGGATAAAGGCTCATATCAGATTGCTTGCAGGGAGATGACCAAAGGGAAACAGGTGTAAGCATCCCCTGGAAGAGAAATAGAGGACCATGATTTGATGACTGTTTCAATATGGAGGGATTAGAGAGCCATCAGCCAATGCCTGGGAGATATGAAGTGGAAGATGACTAAACACAAAAAAAATATTACTAGAAATGGTAACTTCAAAGAAATGATCCACTTTAGCCAGTCATTGTAGAATATTTACCAAATGCTTTTACTTCTCTTAGGTCCTCTGGCTCCTTTGTTCTATTAGGAGCAGGGACATTGATCTCGGATTTTCTTTTTTCTAAACTTTTTAATGTATTTTTTATTTAGTTTTGAGAGAGAGATAGAGACAGCATGAGCAGGGGAGGGTCAGAGAGAGAGGAAGTCATAGAATCTGAAGACAGGCTCCAGGCTCTGAACTAGCTGTTAGCACAGAGCCTGATGAGGGGCTCAAACCCACCAACTGTGAGATCATGATCTGAGCTGAAGTCGGATGCTTAACCGACTGAGCCACCCAGGTGCCCCTGATCTCAGATTTTCGATCAACCCAAGAGACAAACAGGCTCCAAGTTAAGTGAATATGTTTAGCTTTTATTTTTTAAGTTTTATTTTAATTCCAGTTAATTAACAGACAGTGTAATATTAGTGTCAGATGTATGATATAGTGATTCAACACTTCCATACAACACCCAATGCTCCTATGTAAGCCCCATCACATATTTAACCCATCCCCCACCCTCTAACCCTCAGGTAACCATTAATTTGTTCTCTATAATTAAGAGTCTGTTTCTTGGTTATGCCTAGGTTTTAAAAGGGGCTATGCATCAAATACTATGAAGTAGTATTATCTAAAGCATAATAAAGGTCTTATGACTCCCAGGCACATCCTTGAATGTCTCAGTCATTTGGCACTCCAGACATTTATAGCCAGGCAAGGAGTCCTTAGTATGTATAGAAACTTCATGTTAGAAGAGCTAATTCCATTGTCTTTTTACACTGATATGCAGTAATTTCTGTAGCCATCCAAGGTTGAACATGATGATGTCCATTCAGTTGTCTTCTGCAGCTCATCAATATTGGCCATGCATTACTCTATAAACACTTTCAACAATAATGAAAGAATTTAATCTACTGCATAGTGCTCTCACTATGGACTCTCACATATCTTGGAACTAGTATGATTAATTTTCTAGAAATGTTTTAGGTTAATATTATGAGATATTTAATCAAGGATGAAATTCTCAGGCTTCTTTAAGGTTAGGAAAGGCCATATAAAAAGCCATTTACTCCTTTCTTCTAGTTCACTTTCCATTTTCAGATGCTGAGCAATCATTTTTTTGGATTGTTTAGATCCTTTGATTAAATACATTAGCTCATGCTCCTAACACCAATATTTGGACTCTATGGCCTTGTATGTAACCCCTTTATGCAATATGTCAGCTAATTATGCCACTTCTCAAAGTTTGAGTCTAATGGCTATTATTATTTTTGATTATTTACATTACATTTTTAAAAAGTCAGATACTACTCTTAATACTTAAAATCAATTTATATTTTTCCTAAGGGGTGTGTGTGTATGAGAGAGAGAGAAAGGGAAAAGGGAGAGAGAGTGAGAGGGAGAAAGAAATTCTCTTGAGGCATTACCTGTATGATCTCCGGTCTAGATTGGACAAACCTAGCTTGAGATTAGGATCTGAAGCTTGAATGAAGGGATGAGAGAGTGAACACTAGGCCTGAGAAATCTGTGTGGCAGCACCTGGGGGGCTTAGTCGGTTGAGCATCCAACTTCAGCTCAGGTCATGATCTCACAATTCATGAGTTTGAGCCCCATGTTGGGCTCAAGGCTTTCAGCACAGAAGCCACTTTGTATCCTCTGGCCGCCTTTCTCTCTGTCCCTTCTCTGTTCATGCTCTCTCTCAAAAATAAATAAACACTAAAAAAAAAGAAAAGAAAAGAAAATGAAAGCGAAATTTCTGTGTGGATAGAAGAGGGTGATAGTACAGCAGTCTTTACTTCAAAACGCTAAAGGACATGATGACACCAATACAGTCATTAGTCCCTAAATTCTTTAAGCCCTCTTTTCTATACACCCAGTGAGGAAGGTATAGACATAGCTGCCATCGAACTGGGACACATGGCATGGCTGTTATTGTGTCCAAAATGCTGGAAAAGGCACTTCCTTGAGTCTTGTGAGTATGCACTACTGCCCTCACTCTTTCCGCCAGGGCTCTGTTGAGGCACTATACGCAGTGACCATTCAGATAGTTTGGTCTTACCATATTTTTCTCCATCTTTAATGAGATATAACGGACAAATTAAAATTGCATAAATTTAATCAGTAAATAAATAAATAATAAATTTGCATACATTTAAGGTATACCATGTGATGGCTCGATACTTAAATCGTAAAATGATTACCATAATCAAATTAATTCACACATTCATCACCTCACAGTTAGTTTTGTGTGTGTGTATATGTAGCCCCCATTATATTTTTAGAATCACTACTGGCAGGCTTTCATAAAAGGAGCCACTTTGTGGAATATTGTCTCTATGTGACGTTTTATCCCCGTCTGATATTCACTTTCTAATTTAGCTTACCATACATTACTACTGGTTTCTCCGTATTGGATCTAAGTGTCAGTGTCCCTCAGACTTTGGTCCTCACATTTGCCTATTCTTGGTTCTGCTGACATTGTCCCTGGGCTTTACTCAGACTAGCTTCTGATTTTTCTGTACCTGCTGCTACTAAATTATGCAGGTAATCTAACCTTAAATTTGTGAAAATGTCAGATATAAAAACAATAAAGTTTTAGAAAGAGCAGGGCACATATAAGATACTAGTGTGGCATTTTAAACTTATTGAGAATCTATCCATCTATTCTGATTACATCTCAAGAAATAATGAACTAGCATACAATATTTTTTAAATGCCCAGTTATCTATGTAATTCAGCTTTGATTAAGGGGTACAAGTTATGGAATGTTTCCCTAAGATATAACTTTAAAAATCTTGGGTGCTGTAAACTTCTGTGAGTTAATACCCCTTGATTTGGCTATAGAGGAGGCAGGCCAATTATAAGTCAAACCAATTTGAGACATTCCCTGTAGGTATGAGCATTTACTATAGAATGCTGAAGGTCTCTTGTTATTACCTGGAACTTTGGATCATCTGTACTTTGGGCTGCCTTCAGAATGTTTCCATGTGAATGATCTTTTCTAAAGTTAAGTTGAATTTCTGGTTTTAAACTGGGCAGGGGAAACTTATAAGTGTTCTTTTAAGCACCATTCTTACAGTGTCTCTGCTGTGCCTGCAAAGTAGATCTTTTCTAATCTGTTTACTACTGAAAGTTTTCACTGGTGGTCTTAAGTGTGGTCCCTATATACTAGTTTAAGAGACTCCAAAAACAACAAACCATGTAAATGAGATGGCTATGGATGGATACTTGTATTTTTCAGCCTAATGGGACTTTCTTCCACCCTTCTTATTAAAAGATAAACAGCCTGAGGCATCTTCATTCTCCCATTAGGGACCAATTACAAGAATCATTTGATTGTATAAAAACCTCATTAATGAAAACTGAGGAGCCGATAGTAACCTGGTCCTCAATCTAATAAAATCTGGCCCTCTCTATTTATTATTGTCACCATCTCTTGTTAGCTCTGGGACAGCTGCTTGTACAGGAGTAGTGGCAAGACTTCCACTGAGACTGAAGTCTTCATTTGCTGAATTCATGAGCAACACAGCATGTAACTGTATTAAGCCATCTTACTAAATAACAAATGAGATTCCAGAGGCCAAGGCTTACTGAGAAAAACATCCCTCTCTCATTTCATCTCCTTGTAGCTCAGTAAAACAACCAAACGCCTAGTTGGCCTAATTTTTATGATATTGTGTTTTGTCCTAGATAGACCATCTGGCTCCTGACTTAATCAGATGGGAATCTCTGCACACAGATTGCATCCCAGCTTTGCTTGATGTTGGTGACTTCCTCCACTATTTACTTTGCACCGAATAATAAAATGTACCTTTGTTTATACTCAGTGCTAAAAATCACCTTCATGCTTTTTCACTTAGCTTCCATTATATTTTCTTTTCATTTATTAAATAATGAATAACCAATGAAAGCTTTACAGTAATCAACACTTCTATGTTGTTTTATTCTATAAATTCAAAAAATATTAGATTCAACTCTTCACCTCGAGGAACCCACAGTTCACCTTGATTATCCTTCTTATTTAATGTTTCAAGTTGGTCTCAAGCTTGAGTATTACTTATGGTTTACCTTTGAGTAGGGAGCCATGTTAGCTCACAGTGACAGTATCTCATTTCATTGCCTCCTCAATTACATGATAGTTTCTATAAAATCTCTATATGTGAGGAATGAGTGATATTATCCATAGATCTAGATTATTTATCAATGACTTATTTCCATACAGTGATGTGTTCAGTGAGATATAAGATAAAAGTACAATAATAGTTATTTTATTGAGGAAAGGCTTCTTGGCCAATATAGTGTCAAAGATTAAGGAAGGAATATGGCAAGAAGGAAAGAAAGAAAGTGGAAGGAAGGAAGGAAGGAAGGAAGGAAGGAAGGGAGGAAGGGAGGAAGGAAGGATGGAAGAAAAGAAAGGAAGGAAGGAAGGCAGGAAAATTACCAAAACACAATATTGTAACTGTGCTATATTTACAATGAAAAAAATTCCACTACTGGTTTCTTCTGTTTTTGTTTTTGTTTGATGTTTGTAAAACTCTTACTGACTAGAGTATCATTTAAAAACTTTACTATTTCTTGGGGTGCCTGGGTGGCTCAGTTGGTGAAGCATCCCACTTCCACTCAGGTCATGATCTCACAGCTTGTGAATTCGAGCCCCATGTCAGGCTCTGTGCTGACAGCTCATAGCCCAGAGCCTGCTTCAGATTCTATCTCTCTCTCTTGCTCTGTCTCCCTCTCTCTTAAGAATAAATAAAACATTAAAAAATAATAAATAAATAAAAACTTTGCTATTTCTATGGTTGTGGAGTTACTGATAAATCATCACCATTTTCAGAACCATATATCAATTCAGTAACAGGCATTAAATGCCAGATTACAAAGGTGAAAAGGAACAAAAACTTGGACAGGACAAAAACATTGAGAGTTTTGTTAACCTGTAAACTACACCTCTGTATTTAGATATGTGTGTGGTTATATATGTATAAATCCACATGCAAAACCACAGAGAGTGGGAAATAAATCATGGCATGCCAGTGCATAACCAGTGCACATTTTCAGCATCCCAGGCTGATTCTTGTTGGAGGCCGCGCCGGCTCCGACAGGTCCAGGGGTCCCTGAAGGATGGATGGTGTCGGCGAAAGAGAATGAGAGAGCCCCGAGATTCTTTCTGATCACCAGGCAGGCATCTCCATCCTGTCGGTTTTGGTGTCTTTATTTATAGGTCAAAAGTTAACATGGCATCAGGAAATGGAATTTTTACAATGGATAGCTCTTTGTGATAAGGTGTTTGTGGAAAATGTACAGAAACAGGTTTTACAGAAGTCTTCTTGCAGAACTGCTCCAATTATAGTGAGGTTGAGTAACTAAGAAAATAACAAGGTGTTCACATTTTAATAACGCTAAGATTAAGTCATAGGTTTGTAGATACTCTTATCCATCCTCATCACAGCTGCCAGGGGAAGGGAAGGTGTTTGTGGAATGTAGGCCTTAGGGAAGGGGCTGCTATACACCATCAGTTAGCAAAGGTGTGTGTACTAACTTATCTTCTGACCTTATCTGTTCCTTTTCTCTAAATTAGGCTCTTTGTCTCCAGGCAAGACTTGATTTTCCAGTTATATTCTTTATTGTACCAGAGAGCCAACCATACCTTTAGAGTTCAGTTTATTTCCCAATACGTAGGATAGCCTCTACAAGTGCATTTACCTTTGTGTCTACTTTTCTGATTTCTTGAATAGCTAGGGCATGAAAGACATTTTTGGTTAGTTGATTTGCATGTTGAGCTGTATAAACATCCTGGACTAATGCAACGGTAGAAACAGAATTGTACATGTAAAGGTCAATCTTTTATGACTAGGGGTCATTAGCCTGTTCATAGCTCAAGGGAAAGTATGGAGGGAAACAGGACCTTCTGGAGACACGATGTCTGTTCCCATAATCAAAAGAAGAAGTTCCCACCATAAGTTCCTTCACAAGGTGCAATCATCATACCAGGGCCAGAATAAGGGGACAAGTCACTCCCGATATTGATCAACAAGGTACCTTAGGGGTCAGTGCTCAAGCAGAAATAATTGAGTGGGGGTGGATATCGGTCATCATCTGACTGGCAAGAGACCCTGCAAACTTGCTTTAACCTCACCAGGAGTTTCTAGTGGGCTCAGAATGGCTCCCAACAGATTCTCTCCTGGCTTATAGCCCAAAACTACCATATACTTCCTATTCCCACAATCTAAGAGCATGTCTAATAGATTAGTATGTATTTAGGAAAAAAATAGAGGTCATTGTGATATTACTTTATCTATAACAAGGACACTGCTAGGTCTTGTGGGCAAAAATCTGACTAATGTTGCCTCAGTGGTCTCTCTAGTTTTAGACCTAAGACAATGTAAATACCCATGAATGGGAGCCCAGACCTTCTTGAGAAAGAATGCTACAATATTGACATGAGTGTGCATTCTAATGACTTCTCCAATCCTTCCCCAACAAGAAATATAGCCACTACTGAGGAGATCTCTGCATGAGCAACGAAAAACCTAATTATTCTGGGGATTGCTAGACACTGGCTATAAATTAAATTTAGTAATCAGAGACCCCAAATGTCAGTTGGGCCCATCAGTCAAAATGGGGATTTCCACTGATCCATTTTATCCTTCTACTTTATCTTCCACCATTTTCCATCTACATCCAATATTATAGCTTGGATATTTTCTTATAGTTAATATTCAAGTAAAGATATTTTATTTGAAAGACTCCCCATTATATGTTTAATGTATTTTTGCTTTAAGTCTTGAGTTAGTTCCTAGTTCCTATTCCATTAATGTTCTAAAGTAACTTAGACACTTAAGATAAAATTTTTCAAAACAAAACATTTGTGGGCATCCTTTGTTTTCAACTCTTCATTTTATTTTATCTTAAATAATTGTTAACATGCATTCATTTTTGAGAGAGAGAGAGACATAGGTGAGCAGGGGAGGGGCAGAAAGAGAGGGAGACACAGAACCTGAAGTAGGCTCCAGGCTACAAGCTGTCAGCACAGAGCCTGACCCAGGGTTCAAACTCACAGACCTTGAGATCATGACCTGAGCTGAAGTCAGACACTTAACTGACTGAACCACCCAGGCGCCCCTCAACTCCTCATTTTGTATCAAAATATGTAGTCTTGTCCCTCTCCATGCTAGACTCCCACCTTCATGCTGTATCACAGACTAATTGCCTCCCTTAAAGGTTTCTGCAACTGTTTATCTGCAGAAGTCTTTCTTCATGTTTAGTATCTTCATCATTTATTCTTGATTCTTTATTATTTCCTGCTCTGTGACTATCACTCCAGCTTTATTTTAAATCTTGCACTTAATTTTCTGGCTATCCTAAATTACTTGTCTCTGCATATGCTCTTCCCCTGACTGATATGCTCTCTTTCCTTCACATTTGACTTCTCACCCTTCAGCACCTGTCTTCTCCCTGATTCCTTGTGATTCCATTGGGGGCTTTTAAAATGTGTTCCATTATCAGCTTAACAATGTCACTGCAGCAATCTCATGTTGTCTTCTGTTTGCTTTCTCTGTGGCTCTTATTGGAATATAAGCACCTGGAGGACAAGACACTAAATGAATGTCTGATTTTGGATGAATGGATATGTTGAATGGATAAGCCTCTTACCTATTCCTGAGGCTTCAAGGAGGGTTTCAGAGACGTGAGGATTAAAAAAGCTGTAGATCCTCCTCTGAACTTTTGCCTATTCTTTAAAAAATCACCCTCTAGAAATCTAAGCAAAAACATTCTATGTCTAGTTCAGCAAAGAGAAGGATAAGAAAGATATAAAATTGCATGAGGTCATGCCCACTAAATTAAGATTCAAAGATGAAGCTTATTTTCAGTTTTTGCCTTATACAAAATTATACATTTGGTTGTCTGTTCTCAGCTACCTCTTAAGCTTTTCTTTTTAGACTCTTTTGCATCAATAAAATAACAAAGGGTCAGTGTGTGTTATGGACCTAACTCTGTTAAGTATCTAAAATGCAATACTCTGCTTACTTCTTACAATGGCTTTGTGAAGTAGGTGTTACTATTCCAATTGTTTTACAGATGGGAAAAAAGAGGTTCTTTAAAGCCGTCTGACAACATGTGGTAGAGTTGGGATTTGGTAACATTCAACTGGCCCCAGAGCAATTTGCTTCCTGAATTAGTAAGTTACACTTCCTTGGACCTTATATTTGCAAATCAAAACATCCTAGTAATGGACCTTTTGGGTTACAAATATTCCCAAGTAGTATAACAATTATTTTTCAACTATAAATGCTAATCCCCCAAAAGTTAAAATCATAAGGAGTTTATCAGAAGAGAGAAAAGAAAGAAGAGATGCTGTAAAGGGTCAGACTGCTGTCTGAGTGCTGGGCTCATAGGCAAATACCACTTCCACCTAGATGTGCGTTCTCTTTCCCAGGTTGATTTGGGCCAGTCCATACCCGCAGGTTTGGTTCATGAATAAATCAGCTTCTGGTGCCTTGGCATTTACTATAAAAAAAAATTTACAAACTAGATCAGGATAAAGGAGTGAATGGATGAATGAGCAGCATTTTTATTTCTGGTCTACTTCAAAGTTTCTATTAACATATACAACTTCACCCCCTACAATTCTTCCTGCTGTTCCCTAAAAATGCAATGCCATTTTGCCTAGAAGCTCATTGCTGAATAAACATAGTAAAATTAAAAGGGAAAAAAAAAAACTATTGGATAGTTTTAGATACTAGTTCATTTAAAATGTTTTACTCTGACATTTCCTGAGAGGACACTTTTCTGCTCAATTATTTATTAGTGACTATTCCATTTTTATTATTTTAGAAAGAAATGGTAACAAGTAATAAAGAAGTTTCATCTTCTTAACACAGTTTTAAGTGAAAGTACTACTCTGTTATTCCAAATTGGAGTCACACTGTGGATATGTGAACATTTGTTGTTGTTTTTGTTTTAAATCAGTTTTGACTCTTCACTTTGAATGTTCTTCTCTCTTTGGTCACCTTCACACCATTTGGTCCCACAAATTAAGACGTTATTTTAACAAAACGCAGGTAGCTTTGTTTTCATCATTTTGAAATGTGGGAGTTCTTAGCAGGAGTGAAATTTGGACATTTAGATTTTATTATACTTTATAGATTGTAACTAGGAAAGAGATTGCAAGGCTCAGACATTGGGCTGGCTACCTTAGTCTCACCTGTAACTGGACACTGGAGTTCTTCCTCATGGTCTAGACTACCTGGTACACTTCTAGGATTTGCATTCATTGTTGTATTGTGGTAACAAATGAAAGGTCACAAAAAAGGTAGAATTCATAAAATAGCAAATATTATATTTCTAAATCATGGGGATATTCCCTTTTGAGATTAACTAATACACTACTCTGTTTGATACTTTATTTATAAATGATACTTGTCTAACCTCTTTTGACATCATTAAACTATTAACAATATATAAGGAACGATCATCATACTTCTATTGTTATTCAGCTCATATTGTATATATAAGCAAACTACAGTTTCCTCTAAAAGTGTTACATATTTACTAAGTGTTTGATTTACTCTGAATCTTGGAATGAATTTTTTTACATTACTGTGATAGCAATATTTTTCACATTTATTGTGAGCTCCCTTTAATCCATTGAAAGAGCTAGGGTGGGGGTGGTTTGGCTCTTAAATTATGTTAACAGTCTGAATATAGGACTGTGTAGAGAATTAAAGAAGCCACATGAATTGTAGATGTTAAAATTTTATGCACTGTATTTTACAACTATTTTAACTCTATGAAAAATGTCCTCTAATGAAGACATAGGTCTACAATGACAAAATTATTCTTGAGGTCGATGGAAATATTCTGGTATTATATAGCCTTGAGTTTAAATTATTTATAAAACCACTAAAATATATTTAGAGCAGAGGTAATTGATTTTATAGGGTGGCCTGTTAACAATCAAGTGTTATCATTTGTAAACCTCAGGCAACATTTCACATTAGCAATGTACCATGCCTTTAGGCTAACAGCATTGCCTTTAATAGCATATATTAATACAACCAAGGTAGATGTAGGCTACCTTTTGTCAGGAAAATAGATCCTGTTTATGAAGTCCTGATTATTAATTTTAGTAATGTCACTTTTGTATACCCAAATTATAAATGACCTTTCATTTAGTGATTAATTATCTTATGCTTTGGCATTTTTGTGTTTGTTTCTTTTTTCCTCTGTTACTACTAAATGCTAATGGCTGCCTGCTCTGGTTCAATATTCTTGTAAGAATGTGACAGAGAACAGCCTAGTACAAAGCTAAATGACATATTAGTATCCCGATGAGAATACGCGGCGTATTGGCTAAGGGCTGAGGAACAACAGGATTCTTTGTGATTTCTGCCATTTGGAATATATGAATTATAGTGAAACAGGGACATCTGGTGTAGAACAAGGATGCAAAACTTACAGCAGAAACGAGAAAGACCAAGGTGCCTTAAAATTACATGTAGGTGTACTTAGGATTTATACATATCACTACATGTACATTTTACTCCCCAAACAATTAACTCAATTTAATGTATGCATTTTGGAGTATTTGGGAATACAGCATATTAAATACATAAAATATGATGATTGAAGGATGAATAGACAGGCACATGATAAACATACCAAAATGTAACAGTTGTAGCTAAGGTCATTAAGTGTATGGTACAGTCACCAAATGTTCCTGTTATCTTTTTTGTATGTTTGAGAGTTTTTATAGTAAAACATTTGGGGGAAATGTAAAAAATACACTTAGGAACAAAATTAATCTATACTGAAATGGAAAGAATCAGTCAATAACATGAAAGCTGAGGATAACTCACATACACAGGAAATGCTTTTTTGAAAAAAAGGATAACTTACTACTTTTTGTTTTCAGTATGAATAAAATGTTTTTATCTTAGCTATTGCTGTATCTTCTGACATCACACAGTAAACTAAGGTTATGCTGTTAACTAAGTGCTTTTTTGCCATTAGTATCCTGTTTTTATGGCCTTAACGGATAGAATGAACATAAAAGATACATGAAAATTTGTACCTTTTTGTCTCTAAGTAAAAAATATATCCAAATTTGGGAATCTTTTGAGATTTTAGAATTTGCAGAAAATTCTTAAAATGACTTACATTGTCTTATATCATGTCAAATGATAGTTTCAGGAATTACAAACACCTAAAACTTCAAAGAATGTTTTAATGATTCTGTGACAATATGGAAGACCTGAAATATCTTTACTTCAAAGCAAATCCATGCTGAAAAGGCTAACACTTTATTAAATTTTAATGTAATTTTTAATGCTATTATCTTCCCCCAAATTTCCATTCCTCAGAGTAGACATGAGTAAAAGACTGTGGCTTTAGACAGCTTTCCCGGAGTGATTAAGAAAGTTAGCTTTGTACCAGGCACAGTTAAAATAATTTTATAGTTTATGTAATATTATAGTACCTTTAATATTTAGACCACATCTAGGAAATATTCAATTACTAAAGTGCCCCCTTTACTACTTTCTTTATAACCCTACAATATTTTGAGAGTAAATGTAAATTAATAAAGGTAGTTAGAAAGAGGTTCTGAAATTTCATCCGCTTCCTTTATTAAGTAGCATTCTATTGAAGATAATCTGAATTGTTCCATAATGGAGAATCCTTTGAAAATACCACTTTCATTCCTGGGTTTCAAATAGAAAAATACCTATATTAGTGTGATCAATGATTGAATATTGCATTTTGAAAAATATATAAAAATTAATGAAATTGCCATATTTTATTACCATAAATGAGACACTTTTCTACAAGATATAATATGGAAGGGTTTTTTCCATTTATCTAAAAAATACTAAGCATATAGAATGTAAAGTTATACAGCTCTAAGTATCTGCTTCAGAACTTTATATTTATGTGCCCATTGAAAGTTATTGAACTTAATGAATTCTCAAATTTATTATTTAGGTAATGAATTCAATGTAATGTACAAAGTTATTGTGAAGATCATATAACATGGGACTTATAAACAAGGACATAATTGCACAGTGTTTGAGGGGATAGACTCCAAACCACACCGCTGGATTTAAATATTATCTTCACGACTTTTTAGCTATGTGATCCTAGCAAGTTACTTAATCCCTTTTTTTCTTTAATTTTTATAAAATGATGTTGATAATAAGAGCACCTATAATATAAAATATATATAACTTTAGCTCAGTTACCCAGCACATAATAAACTATCAGTTATGTTACTATATTTTTCCTGTAATTATGCTTTACACATTTGAATATCTACCTTTTTATGTCTTTTTTGAGAAGATTTGGGGTACACAGTCAAATTAAATAAATGTATTTTGCACTATTTCTACACTACTTTGTCAAGAATGATGACCTTTGAGGTATACAGTGATCTGATAGCAGTATCTGTATATATGTTACATATTGAATATGAATAGGGATATTTTATATAGTTATTTTTAAAGAAAAGATATCTCTAAGGAAAATATTGCTTAAAATGAGAGGATTTTGAAGAGTAAAAATTAGCTGCAAAGTATGATGAGGGGTCTTCCTAGCAGAATAGCATGTATGAAGGCTCTACGAGCAGAGTATAGAGCCAATATGGACTTGGTTGCCATTTAAGAACTTTGTAAGAACCACAAGAGACCCCAAATAGCCTAGGAAATCTGGCAAAAGAAAAACAAAGCTGAAGGCATCCCAATTATGGACTTCAAGTAATATGATAAAGCTGCAATAATCAAAACAGTATGGTACTGGTACAAAATAGACGCATATATCAATGGAACAGAATAGAAAACCCATAATGAGCTCACAATTATATGGTCAATTAATTTTCCACAAAGGAGGACAGAAGATCCACTGGGAAAAAGGCAGTCTCTTCAACAAATGGTATTGAGAAAACTGGACAGCAATATGCCAGAGAATGAAACTGAACCACTTTCTTTCACCATACACAAAACTAAATTCAAAATGTATGAAAGACCTAAATATGAGATCTGAAACCATAAAAATACCATAGGAGAATACAGTCAGTAACATCTTTGACATAAACTGTAGCAACTTTTTTTTTTTTTTTTTTGTCTATGTCTCCTGAGGCAAGGGAAATAAAAGCAAAAATGAACTATTAGGGCCTCATCAAGATGAAAAGCTTCTGCACAGTGAAGGAAACAATCAATAAAACTAAAAGGCAACTGGTGGAATGGGAGAAGATATTTGCAAATGACATATCTGACAAAGGGTTAGTATCCAAAATATATAAAGAACTTATAAAACTCAACACTCAAAAAATGAATAATCAATTTAAAAATGGGCAGAAGACTTGAATAGATGTTTCTCCAAGGGCATACAGATAGCTAACAGACACATGGAATGATGCTTATCATCAAGGAAATGCAAAATAAAAAGTTCAATGAGATATCATCTCACTCCTGTCAGAATGGCTAAAATCAACAACACAAGAAATAACAGGTGCTGGCAAGGATGTGGGGAAAGGGGAACATTTTTGCACTATTGGTGAGAATGCAAACTGATGCAGTCACTGTGGAAAACAGTATGGAGGTCACTCAAAAAGTTAAAAATAAAACTACCCTATGATATAGCAATTACATTACTAGGTATTTACCTAAAGAATTCAAAAATACTAATTCAAAGAGATACACACACCCTGACAATTATAGCAGCATTATCTACAATAGCCAAATTATGGAGACAGCCCAAATTTCCATCACTGATGGGTGACTAAAGAAAATTCACCAACTGATGAATGGATAAAGAAATGGAATATTACTCATGCATAAAAAGAATGAAATCTTGCCATTTGCAAAGACATGGATGGAGCTAGAGACTATGATGCTAAGTGAAATAAGTTACTTAGAGAGAGACAAATACCATATGATCTCATTACTATGTGAAATGTAAAAAACATAGCAAATGAGCAAAGGAGAAAAAAAGAGAGAGCTGCAAACCAAGGAGCAGACTCTTAACTGTAGAAAACATATTGATGGGGGCACCTGGGTGGCTCAGTTGGTTAGGCATCCAACTTTGGTTCAGGTCATGATTTCACAGTTTGTGAATTTGAACCCTCGTTGGGCTCTTTGCTGTGCTGACAGCTTGGGGCCTGGAGCCTGCTTCAGATTCTGTGTCCATCTCTCATTCTGCTCCTCCCTTGCTCATGCTCTGTCTCTCTCTCTCTCTCAAAAATAGATGAACATTAAAAAAAAAAAAAGAAAACAAATTGATTGTTACTAGAGGGGAGGTGAGTGGAAGGTTGGGTTATATAGGTGATGGGAATTAAAGAGTGCAGTTGTGATGAGCACTGGGTAATGTATAGAAGTGTTGAATCACATTATTGCACACATAAAAATATTATACTATATGCTAACTAACTGGAACTTAAATAAAAACTTAAAAAACCTCCATAAAAATTATTTTAGAAAATCTAAATACACTGAACACATTATTATATTGGAATGGAGACTAATATAGGAGGCATGCATATTGCCCTTGATTACTGTAAAACTCAGTGCAACTCCAGTCAATAAACAAGCAGAATTTTAAAAAGGGGCGGAAAAACTGGTTCTAAAGTTAATATGCAACAAAAAAATCCATGAACTACTGAAAGTACTTTGCAAATATCTATCATGGGCCATAAACAGGAAAGGAAGCTTCATCCACGAGGTATTGGAGAAACACTACAAAGTTGTAGCAATGACACTGTGCAGCATTGATGCCGGGACAGGGAGTTTATTGGGAAATAAAAAGAGATTTCAGAAAAAAAAAAATCAATGTATTTTTAGAATCTTGGTTTATGTATATCTATGATATCACATATTCATGGAAAATAAATAAAGAAAAATAAAATTAGCACTCTTTCTCCAGCCACATGAAACAGACTCACGGTGCTGTGACTGTGAAAGTAAAACAATAACATCAATAGAAAAATTATTTTGAGGGGTGCCTGGGTGGNTCTCTCTCTCTCCTGGAAATAAATAAAAACATTAAAAAAAAAAAAATAAAATAAATAAAAAAAATAAAAAAAAAAGAAAAATTATTTTGAAAACAAGACCAAGAAAGATTCTGACACAAGATTCTCAAACCCCAAAGTTATATACATAACCAAAATGATTTCTCAATCAGTGAAATATGTTGATAAAACTAATAACAAGGGAACACTTTGGGACAGGCAATTCATTGCAATATTGAAAAGCAACACTAGCACAAAAAGTTATATATAATGTAAATAAATTCCTTCAAAAGAAACCAAATTAAAATTGCAAAAATAAGAGTAATATTTTTTTTTTGTAAATAGAAACTCACCTAGTTAAAAAATGGAAAGATATACAACCTCACCAGTTGGCAGAATAATACTAAATTAAAGCCTTAATAAGATGTCATCTTATACCCAACAAATTGGCAAATATTAGAGTATTGAATATCAGTTGTTGTGGTATAATTAGGCAGCTATTTTGTAGAACAGCAGAATATTATTAGTGAAAGTAATTATGATATTGAGTGTTTACTGGGTAAAAATTAACCTCAAAAATCTCACAGATACATGAAATATTTATATTTTTTGTGCATATAACTGCAGCATTGCTGTAGTTTGATTAATCTGTGCTGGATTTGGTTGGGCCCAACTAATTTCTGACTTCTAGTCAGTGTCATGCCAACTCCACATGTTACCATTCTGGGGCTCAGACTGAATGAACAGATGCTTTCTGAGGCATGCTGTTCTTTGAGTGTATCTTACGAGCACAAGAGATCAAGAAAAATCATGTACGCATATTTATGCTGCTGACTTCCTCTTGGTTGTTAAAATCCCATTAGGCTCACTAGTTATATGACCATTTCTAACTTTAATGACATAAAATAATATATTCTATTATAGTGGAAGGCACTGTAAGGTTGCATGACTATGGGTATGAGTAAATGAATAGATAGCACAGAGGAATAAATAATTGGGCATGATGATCCAGTATTTCCATTCACTATGTTCATACCCTACCACCCTCAATGTGGCATAAATTCACAAGAAATCATATGTAGGGATGTCTATCATAGGATGTGTCTCCATTTGATTTGTTTCAAAGTCTGTAGCAAGGACTTGAGTGAGGCTGATTCATTTGGAAAGTGATCTGAGGAACCTGGAGAAAGTGAGTGCGGAGAGTTTGACATGAAGGAAGAAAAAGCAGTGAAGTATGTTTTATGGAGCTGGTAACCTCTGTGGATGACTAGAGGTGATTTCCATTGGTGCCCAACTAAGGAAACACAGAGACTGTACTTCAAAATTGTCCTCGACTGGCTAAGATCAGTGTTCACTGAACACTGAACAAGTGTTCAGTCTTCCACTTGTTGAGGATAATTCTGGATTTTAATTCCTGACAATTACTGATAAAGCTACTTCTGCTTCTTCTGAAGCAAAAACAAGAAGAACTCATATTTTTCTTGAAGTGGGCTTTCTACATGCATGGTAACTTTTGGTGTCATCTGTGACGGAGAGTACAGATAGCCCAATGAATGTATCATGCAGCACAAACAGTTTTGGCTGCACATTGCTAACAATAGTAAAATATTGAACATATCTTAGTTTTTCATTGGGAGTGTAATATAAAATAAAACATGTTATCTAATACAATTATTTTTTCAGTAAGTCTGAAGAAATAACAAACTATAGTTTGGAATATATCCTAAAAACTATTGAACCTGAAATGACAGAAACCATCAAAATTTAAATAAATAACCTCCAAATAGTAACATATATTTATGTAAGCACATATATCACTGAGACTTGAATTCATTAAATCTATGAGAGTGAGTTTCAACATCAGGAAGAAGAATACAATTGGAGGAAGAAACTAAAGAGAAAACGTTAGGAAATACAATGAACAAGATGATGGTGATAATGTCCAATGGAGTACAAACAACTTAATTCTATCCATCTGAAATTCTTGCACTTGAGGTTTCTCCAGATAGATAAATGATAGATGATAGATAAGTAGGTGTATAGGTAGGTAGATTAATAGATAGATATAGGTATCGATATGGATAGCTATCTGTACTTAGCCTATGTACTTATATCTCAATATTTCTATATACCTCTATTTATGGATCTATTTTCTATTTTCACCCATTTATTTATCATCTTGCTTGGCGGCCTACATTTCTACCACAGATGGTTTATTTCTTCCTGAAATAGTAATTTGATCTAGTGTTAGATGATACTGTATAGAGAAGAAAAAAAATCTATCTCTTAGAATAATTCATTGTTTCCAAACTTTCTAAAGTAAAACAGAGCAAATAAAACTTCTTCATGGGCTTAAGGAGAGCTTGATAGATCTACCCTACTTTCAAAATGGAAGTAATGATTTCTGAATGAAAATGAAATGATCTCCTAAATGAATTTATACCTGAATATAGTATGTGGATATCAGTGCTAATATCAGAAACAAAGCTAGAGTTGTAATAATTTAAATTTTACTTTAAAAGCAACTTATGTTTTTAAAATATTTGTGCAAAAGCCTTCAAATATTTAGTATTAATAATTATTTATTAATTATAAATTATAAATAAAATAAATTAATAAATTAATAAAATCATTTCTGTATTAGCAGAATATTCAATAAATATAAAATATTGAAAATATTTTAAGTATTTAGGACAGACTGGTGTTTGCTGAACTCCTCAGATTTTATTTTATTTTTTTGTACATTTAAAGAAACAAAAAATATTAAACAGAATTTTTCACATTTTGTGGAATAGAACCCAATTAACAGTGATTTTCAACAATTTTGATACAAAATGAAAATGGATTTTTATTCTGAGTCCCTTCTCCAAATCCTAGTTCTCTGACTGAAGAAATAGGGAAAAGGGTTATTATATACATACGTTATGTGTTAAATTAAATCTTTTCTACAAATGGAGAATCAACTTATGATGAATCAATGTCTTGATGTATATCAAAAAATAGTTCTGTACAGTTAAAGTTAGTATAGTGCCCTCACTTAAAAAAAAATTGAGCTGTAACTACTTAACAAAATAATGGAGAAAAAAAGAAGAAAGAAGAAAAAGAAGAAAAGAAGAAAAAAATATAAAATTCGGTGAAATATCTTAGAATGTATTTATTTGCTATAATAAATATCTTTATAGCTCCAATAATATCTAAGAAAACTAAGATTAAAAATATATATAATGCAGTACCTTTCAAATAAAGAAAACATTTAAAACCCATGTTTGTAAGAGAAAAAGTAATTATGGAAATATATATGCTATTAAAATATATTTCCTTTCCTTGGTGTGACAGAATTTCCACTTTAAATCTTTTTAACACTTCTTGTATTTGCATAAAATATCTCTCAATGGATACACAAGAAATTGGAAACTATAGTTACTGCTGGAGAGGAAACCTAAAAACTGAGTATGAGGGAGGCAGGAGACACTTATATATACCTCTTTTTATCTTGTGAGATATACACTATTACTTTCCCTAAAATAAGCAATACATTTTTAACCAAAATTATAAAAGAAAGCAAATTTTTAAAAATCTGTAGTTAGTACAGGGAAAGCAATGATGTAAACCTTTATGTTATTGCAATATAATATAATACTCTTCCTTGGTTTAAGGAAATCTACTTGTTTTTTTAAATATTTATTTCAAATCTTTGTGTTCAGATCTCTGAAGCTGCTAAGCCCAAGAGCATTAAAATAAATTTCAGTCCAGTTGAAGTTACTCATTTTCAATATAATAAAATTTTATTATAAATTGCAAACAGTATTTTAAAATGTAAAGGTCACTTATCACTCAATAATAAACACTGTGCGTTTATATGAATCTGATCCAAAATGCACACTGTGAAGTTTGGGGCTGCTTTCAGGAAGTGCCCTTGATCCATAGTGGAAATGCAAACTTTAAGTTCAGAGAGGCAATTTTAGACTTGTGATATTTAAGAATGAATTAAATAGCATATTTGGTCATACTTTCTACTTATTTTGTATAGAAAAATATAATAGATTATTTTTTCCCTCTACCTGGAAAGTTTTAAACTGGATAATATAAAATACACATAAAGAGATCTAGGTAAGTGATTGGGAATGTGTATGTGAGACTTGTTTGTTGATAGATTATTTGCCTAGCCTATAACTTTTTATAAGCCTCAATGTGTTTTTTAAATGTTTGCTATATAGTGTATGCCAAATATTTGTTTTAATTTTTCTGAATTATTAAATTAATTGGTAAAAGCAATTTAGGATATATAATGTTTAACTTCATAACAAGATTACAAGAATATTATTTCCAAATGAGACACTGGAAAGTTTAACACATTATTTGGAAACTATAATGTGAAATTAAAAATTTTTAAAAATTCCAATAACAAGGTTCTTAGAATTCCAGTAGCAAAGCAAGCCTGTATGCATAAGGGTAGAACACATGACTATACACTGAGGCTTCTTGAGATTTTTATGACCTAGAGTATACTCTTTAAGATGTTGTAGAGTATATACTAATATTTTTCCAGGCAGCACTTGAACTGTAGTTTCTAGGGAGCTTGCAGAAGAAACACATTCTTTATCTTTTTGAACTCAAGAATTAGATTTAATGAAAATAATCTCATGACCAGTTCTTGGGAAATTCCAGTTCCAATTGTGATCTTTTGTGCTTTATTTTTTTTTTAATGTTTTATTAATTTCTGAGAGAGAGAGAGAGAGATACAGCATGACCAGGGTAGGGTCAGAGAGAGAGGGAGATACAGAATGTGAAGCAGGCTCCAGGCTCTGAGCTAGCTGCCAGCCCAGAGCCCGACGCGGGGCTCAAGCCCACCAACCATGAGATCATGACCTGAGCTGAATTCGGAAGCTTAACCCACTGAGCCACCCAGGTGCCCCGTTCTTTTGTGCTTTAATATAGAAGGTTTGTATTTCAACATTTTATAGAACACAAAATTATACTGAGTTCTAAAAGCAACACATTAAACATTACTCAGCCATAAGAAACGATGTGATCTTGCCATTTGCAATGACATGGATGGACCTAGAAGATATTATGCTAAGTGAAACCAGTCAGACAGAGAAAGACAAATGCCATATGATTTCATTTATATATGGAATCTAAACAAACCAACAAAAACAAAACAAACAAAAACTCAAATAAACAAAAAGCAGAAACAGATCCATAAATACAGAGAACAAACAGATGGTTGCCAGAGGGCAGGAGATGTGGGGCTAGGCAAAATAGGTAAAGGGGAGTGTGAAAAATAGACCAGTTATGGAACAAGTAAGTCATAGGAATAAAAGGTACAACACAGGGAATACAGTCAATGACGTAATAGTGTTGTATGATGACCGATGATAGGTGATAGCTATACATGTGGTGAGCATAGTATAATGTATGGACTTGTCCAATCACTATGTTGTTCACCCGAAACTAACATAACAGTATGTGTCAACCATACTTCAATAAGATAAAAGAAGTTCATTAAGAACACTACATTTTTAATAAAATCCAAACACTCCTAAATATTTAATCACAATTGACGTTAGGATTGTGTAGTGAGTTTCACAACTATACAACAAATACTAGTTTTGTTTATTTATTTTGGGGTTATGTTTTGGCTTTTCAAAGTCCCAGGAACTCAGAAATCCCCATTCTATTAGCATTATCATGAAATTCATTGCCAGTTTTTCCATTTCTATGAAAGACTGGAAAGGATTTTGACATGTCTAAAAATCTTTAATCCTATTTTCTAATGATTTCATCTTTGGTAGACCACTGTATAATATTAAATCCTTAATGATTTGGTCTAATAATATATCAGGATTACTTTTGAGGAAGAGTTGTATCACAGAGAAATCCACTGGTTTCATAAGAGTTGTAAAGAAGCTAGATAAATATACACAAGTGCACACACATCTGTTCATGCAAATGCTTTAATTATCTATGTTTTAGTGAATGTGCAAATTCAAAATATATTTCACTCTCTATGAATCCATTTTTTGGTTCAACATTTCAATTAGATTGTCAGAAGCAAGGCAGGGTCAAAGGGAGAGCAATTTAAAAGGTGAAATCTCTGAGAAGTTGAAAGAAGAACAAATAAATGAGCTGGTAACTCAAGCTGTGGAAAGAAAACACACACACACACACACACACACACGGAGGTGATTTAATAGCTCCCACAGTACCCTGGCAGGCTGTATTTTACAACTCACCAATTTTGTACTCTTCCATCAAGACCTGCAATCTGTTTTTGTTCTTGAGAGAATTTTTGAGAAGAGACTGGAATTGTACTTTAAGAAATATGTATTTAAGAAAGAGATGGCCTCATATGAAAGTGAGAAATATAGATTAGATGCATATGGACTTGAGATCTAATTATTATTTGAATAGGTTGAAGCATACTGTGTTTTTAAACAATGGGGGAGTGTAAATATGAAAAATTTTCCCCCAGTTAGAAGAAAAACAGCCTACAGAAAACATACGTTGACAATTACATTAATAAATAATTTTACATAATAACATAGAATTTTATTAATTAAACTACAAATGGACTTACTAGAGCAAAGCTGTGATTCCTTTTTTTTCAGTTTCAGGAGTACAGTTTAGTGATTCATCACTTACAGAAAACACCCAATGCTTATCACAAGTGCCCTCCTTAATACCCATCACCCATTTAGCTCAGCCCCACACCAACCCTCCTCCACCAACCCTCATTTTGTTCTCTACTGTTAAGAGTGTCTTATGGTTTGCCTCTCTTTTTTTTCTTCCCATATGTTTGTCTGTTTTGTTTATTAAATTCCACAAATGAGTGAAGTCATACAGTGTTTGTTTTTCTCTGACTGATTATTTTATTTAGCATAACACACATAATACACTGTAACTTCATCCGCATCGTTGCAAATGGCAAGAATTTATTCTATTTTGTGGATGAGTAATATTCCATTGTGTGTGTGTCAGTGTGTGTGTGTGTATGTGTATTTTCTTTATCCATTCATCAGTTGATGGATATTGGGTTGTTTCCATAATTTGGTCATTGTTGATGATACTGCTATAAACAGAGGGGTGCATATGCCCCTTCCAATCAGTGTTTTTGTATCTTTGGGTAAATACCTTGTAGTATAATTGCTAGGTTATAGGGTAGTTCTATTTTTATCTTATTGAGGAACCTCCATACTGTTTTCTAGAATGGCTGCATCTGTTTGCATTTCCATCAACAGTGTAAGAGTTCCCTTTTCTCTGTATCCTCAACAACATCTGTCATTTCCTGTGTTGTTGATTTTAGTCATTCTTACAGGTGTGAGGTTGTATCTCATTAAAGTTTTAATTTGTATGTGTCTGATGATAAGTGATACTAAGCATCTTTAGTATAGTATAGATGAGTCTGTTGACCATCTGTATTTCATCTATGGAAAAGATCTATTCATGTCATTTGCCCATTTCTTAACTGGATTATTTGTCTTTTGGGTATTGACTTTGGTAAGTTCTTTATAGATTTTGGATACTAACCCTTTATCAGATATGTCATTTGCAAATATTTTCTCCTCTTTCGTAGGTTGTCTCTCAGTTTTGTTTATTGTTTCCCTTGTTATGCAGAAGTTTCTTATTTTCATGAAGTCCCAGTAGTCCATTTTTGCTTTTGTTTCCCTTTCGTCCAGGGACACGTCTGTTGCAATGGCTAATGAAGTTAGAAATTGCAATAGCTAATGTCAAAGGGGTTGCTGCCTATGTTCTCCTCTAGGATTTTCATGTTTTCCTGTCTCACATTTAGGTCTTTCATCCATTTTGAATTTATTTCTGTGTGTGGTGTAAGAAAGTGGTCCAGTTTCATTCTTCTGCATGTTGTTGTCAAGTTTTCCCAATACTATTTGTTGAAGAGGCTGTCTGTTTTTTCCACTGAATATCATTACCTGCTTTGTCAAAGATTAATTGAGCATAGAGTTGTGGTTCCATTTCTGGGTTTTCTATTCGGTTCCATTGATCTACATGACTGTTTTGCTGGTACCATACTGTCTTGTTCAGTGCAGCTTTGTAATACAACTTGAAGTCTGGAATTGTGATGCCTCTATTTAAGTAGTATAGACATTTTAATAATATTTGTTCTTCCGATCCATGAGTATGAAAGGTTTTTCCATTTCTTTCTGTCCTCTTCAATTTCTTTCATAAGTGTTGTATAGTTTTCAGAGCACAAATTTTTACCTCTTTACTTAGATTTATTTCTAGGTAACTTATGCTTTTTGATGCAATTAAAAATGGGATTGATTGCTTGATTTCTTAAAGTGTGTTCATCAGCAGCACTAGCATCACCGAGGAATTTGCTGGCAATGTTAAATCTCAGTCTGCATCTCATATTTACTGAATCTGAAACTAGATGTATGAGATCAGTAGTTTTCTTTTAACCAGAAAATCCCGATGTAACTAAATTTTGCAAAGCACTGGAATAGTTGAGGGTGATAGAATTTTAACAAAAGAGGTATTCTTTGGGCCCCTGAGTAGCTGAGTTGGTTGAGCGTCAGACTCTTGATTTTGGCTCACTCAATGATCTCAAGGTTGTAAGATTGAGCTTCATGTCAGCTCTGTGCTGGGAATGGAGACTGCTTAAGATTCTCTCTCTCTCCCTCTCCCTCTGCCTATCTCCTTCCCTTCCTCCCCCTCTCTTTCTCTCTCTCTCTCTCTCTGTCACACACACACACACACACACACACACACGCACACACACACTCTCACACCAGAAAAAGGGTAGTCTTCAGGTACATCCAATTTCTTAGGGTAACAAGAAAGACAAGATGGTATTTTGACAACTTTATTTTTCCTCTGTGTCTTCATTTGTTTAATCAAGAGACATCTATGTGCTTATGTACAGTTTAAAAGATATTCTTTATTCCCTGACGTTTTAGAAGAGAGGTGGCAAAAACCACCTCAGATTCAAACCTTTCTTGTTTCATTGAAAATGTTTTTAGGCATATTTGAGCTGCCGTATTTATTCTGAATCTAATGATATCTTTGTTATATCATTATATGAATATAATGATAAAATTGTTCTGAATACAATGATAAAATTGTTATATATTGATACAATTGTAACTTATTTTAATTCATTCCTTATAAATTGAATATTTAAAGTATTTCTTGATGCATTATGAAATTAAGATATTGTTTAATCTTTTATTAAAGAGTAATTAATAGCTTGAGATGAAATCACTAGTATTGTCATTAGACTACCAAAAGGAAACATGTACTAAAGAGTTTAGCAATTTGTAAAAAGCTATTCTTTAGATACCATATCTTCAAAAAATGATACATAATAAGGGAAAAGAATATTAGATTAGGAACTTGAAGCCTTGAGATACTTTGAACTTTGAATTATTTAATGACCTTAGGGATTTTACCTTGTCTCCTGAGTTATTCTTAGTTCATTTAAAAATGAACATGGACTTCTTGGCCTTTCTATATTAGGAGGCTAGGGGTTTCAAAATACGTCCATTAGTACAGAAGTCAGAATGGCATTGCCTGGAGTGTATATTAATCGAGCTGTTTTTGTTCCTTGTATCTCTGAGCTCTTCTGTACTTAGTTTTGTTAATTTTTCTTTGTATAGTGCCAGAATCCCATGTTGCTTACTAGGCCACTCATAAGACTGTTGCCTGTCTCCCGTTTTAATACAGCTATTTTAATTCACTTTTCTCAGACTTCATAAAACCTTTTTCAAAGTGTAGATTTGAAGAAAGTAAATCAAAATGTCCATTTAGTATCATTCTGAAAATAAATCCTAAGATTTCTCTGAGGGATTTTCAAATGCCACTTTCTACTCAGCAATTAAAATTACAAGCGAGTTTTATTGCTTACAATAGCTTCATTTAATTTATACAGTTATATTTGGTTTCTGAATTAATTATATGGGTGGTATTAAATTTTAAACCCATTACATTTTTATATGTAAATCACAATTCTGAGCCTTATTTGGGCATCTCTTTATTTTTAACCATGCTATCATACATGAACAAGAATTCAAAATATTTTAAATACCTTTGCTTAGGATGTCAGTGTTAACAGAGTTATTCTTGGCAGCTTCATTTTCCTTCCAACATAACTACTGTCAATCTTCCCTTTAGGCTGAGATTCATTTTCTAATATTGTGCCTGACTTGAATTAGCAGGATTTCTTCTTATAAAGTTATTATTATGGTATTTCTAGTTGTACCAAAAGCTATAGAGATGTGACTTAGGTGACTTTTAAATATTTCCATATTGGGGCGCCTGGGTGGCTCAGTCGGTTAAGCGTCTGACTTTGGCTCAGGTCATGATCTTGCAGTTTGTGGGTTCAAGCCTTGTGTCAGTCTCTGCGCTGGCAGCTCAGAGCCTGGAACCTGCTTCTGATTCTGTGTCTCCCTCTCTCTCTGCCCCTCCCCTACTCAGTGTTCTGTTTATCTCTGTCTCAATAATAAATAAACATTAAAAAATTTTAATATTTCCATATTTATGATATCAACAGCAATGAATTTCAATACTCATATATTTAATATAACTAACAAGAAAAGGTTTCTCATACTTAAGAAATAATAAAATTAAAACTGGATTTTTCATTGTTTGTACATAGTGCAGGTAAGCTCATATTGGAATATATAATCTAACCAAATACTGAGTTAATTGATTTATGAGCTTTGTGACCATTAACATTCAATTAAGGATGAAGTGTTGACCATTTAAAAGCTAGATGGTTCAACCTGCTCAATTATAGGTATTGTAGGCTGGAAATAATAGTATGCAGGTTGAAAGCTCAGAAATTCCAGAAGTCATAGAATTTTTAGATTAGAAGAATTCTCAGCATGTCACCTCCTGAAGTTACTTCTTTATTGCCATGAGGACACTGAAGCCTTGAATGGTTAAGTGATTTACCCAAGGTTGTACATCCTGGAAGTGGCAGAAGCAACAGAATCAAGACCTTCAGGTTCTTTTTGTTTCATTAAGTTTTTATGTTAATTCCAGTTAGTTAACATACAGAGTTCTATTAATTTCAGAGTACAATATAGTGATTCAACAATCTATGCATCACCCAGTGCTCATCATGACAAGTATACTCCTTAATCTCCATCACCTATTTTCCAACACCCCTTCCCATCCACTTTTTCTCTAGTAACTAAAAGCTTACTTTCTATAGTTAAGAGTCTGTTTCAGGGCACCTGGGTGGCTCTGTTGGTTAAACATCTGACTTCGGTTCAGCTCATAGTCTCATGATTTGTGAGTTCGAGTCCAGCATCAGGTTCTGTGCTGACAGCTCAGAGCCTGGAACCTGCTTCAGATCCTGTGTCTCCCTCTCTCTCTGTGTCATTCTCCCTTTCATTCTCTGTCTCTCTCTCTCTTAAAAATACGTAAACATTAAAAAAATTTAAAAACAAGAGTCTGTTTCTTGGATTTTTCTCTTTCTCTTTATTCATTTGTTCATTTGTTTTGTTTCTTCAATTCCACATGTAAGTATAGTATGAAATCATATGATATTAGTCTTTCTCTGACTGACTTATTTCACTTAGCATTATACTCTCTAGCTCCACCCATGTATTTGCACATGGCATAATTTCATTCTTTTTTCATGGCCGAATAATATTCCTGTGTTTGTGTATGTTTGTGTATGGGTATATATATACTACCTCCATCTATTGATGGACATTTGGACTGCTTCCATAATTTGGCTTTTGTAAATAATGCTGCTATAAACATAGGGGTATATGTATCCCTTTGTATTATTGCTTTTGTATTACTTGAGTAAATATCCAGTAGTGCAACTACTGGATCATAGGGTAGTTCTGTTTTTAGCTGTTTGAGGAACCGCCATGTATTTTCCACAGTGACTGCACCAGTTTACATTCCCACCAACAGTGCAAGAGCATTACCCTTTCTCCACATTCTCTCCAACACATGGTTTCTTATCTTTCCGATTTTAGCCCTCTGCTGATTCTTATCTGGCAGATCTTTCTGCTGAAATGGGGCAGTAGCTTCTAAGGTAGAATGTCCTTGCTCCTGCACTGTTCTTATGTGACTTTTTCTAGGGGTTTGCCCGTTGAGTAGTTATTTATTTTGTGCTTATTCTATGCAAGGCCATGTACTAGGCACTGAGAGTATACCACCTAATGAAATAATGTGCCTGGAATTTAAAGATATCTTTAACAATAACACTGATTGTTGCAATAAGATACTAATTGTCATTTGTATGAAACATTGGATTACAATTGGATTGTGGTTTAGGTCTCATGGGACACAATTTTTAAAAGTTGAAACATTATTTCAAAAAATTTTTGAGAGTTTCAGTACTGATTAGTTTATATTGAATAAATAGGACTAAAATAAGAGTATGAATTATATAAAAAGCAAAGTGGTATTGATAAAATTTTGGGGCAATAGTGGGATTCATGGAGTCTAGAGCCAATGGCCAAGAAATAATTCTTGAAGACACCTTTGGTGGAAAAAAAGTGATTTTATAAAAGCTGGGGGACAGGACCCATGGACAGGTAGAGCTGCCCTGGGGCTGTGATGGGTAACAGATTATATACTTTGGATTTGGGGGAGATAAAGTCAAAAGGAGTTTCCAAAGGGAGTTTCATATGCTAAAGACACAGATTACTGAAGGCCTAGCTATTGTCAAGCTAAGTTGTTTGTTTTTTTTTTTCTTTTCTCTAGCAAAATATTAACATTAAGACAGTAGGGGGTTCCTGGAGAAATGTTTTACTATGCTTGCCTTAAGTATTTTGTTAATGGGCTACAAGTTGTAAGGTATTTAATTCTACCTGCCATTTCCTTCTTGCTTTTGTTTCCCATGTCACTATGGAGGGGTGATATTGGGGCTCCAGGTTTCTGGAGATTAGGCTATTGGTAAGATTGCTTTTTTCTTGTAATTTACTAAAATACTGGTTAACTGATGGAGACTCGTATCCTGTAGGACTGTGATCTCTATCAGTTAACCATTTGTTTTTCTTTCTTTTCCTTTGTTTTTGGAGAGCTAAGGGTGTCCAAGGCATATCATACACGTCCCACCTGGCAGGGAAGGTGCTGTTAGTCCTTTGCCCTCAGCTTGCCCCACATCGCCTCATCAGTATTACACACCATAACTTTGAGTCATGTCTCAAAAATCTGTCTTAACAATGTAAAAGTTTGGTTTGCGCTGAAGCACACAATTACAATAAAAAGTATAAAGGTTGTTCTTTATTTACTAAGAAATGTTATTCTAACTTCATATCTTATGTAAAATATTATTAAAATTGAATCACTAATATAGTTAATGTATTTTACAAGTGAGACAAGTGATGGTGGGGTTTGTGGAGTTCAAAGCTGATGGCCAAGAAAGAATTCTTGAAGACATCTTTGGTGTCAAAAGATGATTTTATTAAAACACTGAGACAGGATCCACGGGCAGGAAGAGTTTCACTGGGGTTGTGAAGAGTGACTGATTATATACTTATGGAGTTGAGGGAGTGAAAGACAAAAGGGAGGCCTCCAGAGGGACTTTCATATGCTAGAGAAGACTCCTTCCATACCTGAGGCAATGCTACTGTCAAGCTAATGTTGTTTTTCCTCTAGTAAGGCAGTAATATGTGGATGGTAGTGGGTTCCTGGAGAAATTATTTCTCTTTGCATTTGTCTCAAGTATTTTTCAATAGGCTACAGGATAGAAGGGAATGTAATTGTACCTCTCATTTCCTTTTTGACTTCGTTCCCCACACAACTGTGGAGGGGAAGGTGCTACTAAGGCTCCAGAAAACTGAGTCTATATATTCCTGGAGATCAAGTTATTGAGAAAATTGCCTTTTTCTTGTAATTTACTAAGGTATTTGTAAACTGATAGAGACTCATGTCCTGTGTGACTGTAATCTCTATTGGTTACCCATTTGGGTTTTTTCCCCCTTTACTTTGTCCTGGGCAGCCAGGAGCACCTAGGGAACATCACACATATCCCTGGGAAGATGGGCAGGGAGGGTAATAGCTTGTGCTTTGCCCTCAGCATGTCTTCTGGTCCCGCATCACAAGGTAAATTGGTATTTTAATGATATTGACTTGAGTAGATTGGCATTATACATCCAAATATCAACCAGCAACTGAAGATTAAATTTTGTAGTTGTTTGTCTTTCTTTTTTTTTGAAACCTTTTCACAGAATGCTAATAATTGAAAGTTCATTGGAAGGAAAGAGCTCTGAATATGGAAATTGGATATTTGAAACGATTACAAGTTTTGTGTTTAAAACAAATATATTTTCAACCAATTATGAATTATCTACCATTTTTTTCTCTCAATGTAGATAACTTGGGACAAGTTAATATTAGTTTATTGACAGAGTGCTCTATTAATGGCATTTATTACCTTTCCATAAACACGGTATTTTAATAATGATTTTTAAAACTTTATTACACCTGATTCAGTTAAAAGCTATAAAACTGATTCAATAAGTACATCCCAGGCATTTTATAAGGAAGCATAAGATCTTTGTCAGTTATCTCTTGAATATTAAACCATTATATATATACAATCTTCATATGTATGGGAGATTGCAGAAATAAATAAAAAATAACTTACTTAGAACTGTGAACATTTGAAATTCCACTTACTTCTGAAATAAAATTATTACAGAAAAGATAACAGAGTGTAGATACTTAATTTCTTTCTGAAGCAAAATAAATTGTGCAACACTATTTTTTAATTATAGTCCATGTGAACATATGAATTCACATTGTGTCCACAGGAGACTGGAGTCAGAATTGCACATTTGAAGTATTTAAAGGAACAAACATCACTTTTAATGCCATAATAAAGTGAAACTATACTAAATGTATTATTTAAGAAAATGCTTTCTGACAAGTAAGATGATTGTAATCTGAGTGACTTAACTACGGGAAATGCATGTACCAATTCACAATATTTTGAAAACCAAGGTATTCATAAGTCAGATATAGAAAGAGCATTATATCATATAGAAAAAATAATTGATATAGGAGATTCTGGTCTCCATTATTTTTAAAGTCTTTGAAATTATACTTTTGACTTATGAAAATATTCACTGTCTCCAAAATTTGGAAAATTAAGCATTGTTTACATAAGCAATCAGACTTGGCTTACTTAACATTCAGATTACACATTTAAAAGGGCAAAAATAAGAAAATCTTCTTAAAGTGCTGGTATATCAATGATTATAATTATAATGTCAAGATCTTTATTTTCTGTTGCTTACATTTATGCAGGAAGAAAGCAAATATTCTCAATTGAACGTTGAGGTAAAAAAATTTCTTTAAGACGTTAGGTGACATGGAAATCATTCCCTATAGTGTTTTCAACCTTTAAACAATCTATATGGAATTTTAATAAAAATTCTACATATTACCATAAATGTTTTGTTAATTACCAAAGTATGTAGTTTTTTCCATTTTCTATATCTCTTTCTCTCTTTCCCTCTTCTTGTAGTCCTTTTGAATGGTTGAACAGTTGTATACATAAATACTTGTAGCAAGTAATTAAAACTTTGGCTAACCCATTAAAAGTGATACTCAATAAGTTTCCATTTCTGTGGAATTTGTTATTACAAAACACGTATATGAATATAAACAATTTATCTTTTTTATTGAGATAAAATTGATATATATAAAATATTCATTTGATGTGTACAACATAGTGATTACAAATATGAATATATGTTGCAAAATGATCACCAGAATATGCCTAATTAACTTTCATCACCACACATAGTGGTGATTTTTTCTTGTGATGAGAACTTTTTCAATCTAGTATCTTTGTAACTTTCATATTTACAATAATATCAACTGTAGTCATCATGCTGTATATTATATCCCTAGGACTTATTTTATTAGTGAGAGTCTGTATTTTTTAACCACTTTTCACCAATTTCGCCATCCCTCACCCCTTATCTCTGGCAATCACCAATGTGCTCCTTCTATGATTTTTTTTTGTAGATTCTACGTATAAGTGAGATTATACAATATTTGCTTTCTCTATATCACTTTTTCACTTAGCATAATGCACTCATGGTCCATCCAAGTTGTTGCAAATGGCAGGATGGTTTTTTTATGGCTGAATAACACACACACACACACACACACACACACACGTCACCTTTTCTTTATCCATCAGTAGAAATTTAGATTGTTTTCATGTTTTGGCCATTATAAATATTACTGCAGTGAACATGGTGGGGTTGCAGATATCTGCTTGAGTTAATGTTTTTTTGTTGCCTTCAGATAAATATGCAGAAGTGGAATTCCTGGATCATATGGTGGTTCTATTTTTAATTTAGCACTCATCACTTTATCACTTATTAACTAGAGGTTCAAAGAGACTCCAATGAAGAATCCTAATTGAGGCAAGAAGACTCTGGTTTGCTCCAACTAGAAAACACACATACATATATACATACATACATACATACATACATATGTACATACATACAATATGTAAACATTTATTTTAATTAAGAAATATAATCTTATTATCTATTTAGTCTGGCATTTATAAAAATTGATCACAATGGGAAAAAAGTTGGAACCGTGAATATAACGAAGGAGCTGTCTTTAATTCACAACCTCCAACCAACTAAGTGTGAGGCAAAGATGAATTGTTTGTCACTGAATACGTAATCAGCTTTTCAGACATAGTTTTGCTGCATGAAGTTCCATATGGAGAAGTAATTGTATTTCTGTAAGTTACTATTATAAAATAAATCAAAATCTCTCCAGAACCTCAATATGTTTGAATGAATCCTTTTTAAGACTGAGATTAAATATAAATGTTGAGTGATTCATTCACTCATCTTTCATAGCTCCCAAAATTTTAACTGAATTAAGACTCACTTTAGTTAACTTTATGTTTTTCATTTCATCTTGTATATTCACAAAACTTTTCTTTGAGGAAATTTATTTAAAGAGTAATTATTTAAAAAATAACCTATTGGACTAAAAGTCTAATTAATAGCTCTTTTTAAAAATGTTTGATGTTTTAATTATTTCTAAGACAGAGAGAGAAAGAGAAAGAGAGAGAGAGATACAGAATCTGAAGTAGGCTCCAGGCTCTGAGCTAGCCATAAGCACAGAGCCCATCGCGGGGCTCCAACCCACGAACCGTGTGATCATGACCTGAGCCGAAGTCAGACGCTTAACCATCTGAGGTGCCGAGGCGCCCCATAATTAATAGCTCTTGAGATAAAAATAGAATTCATATTTCTGGAATTTAAATGTAGGGCAGTTGCCTTTTTTCTGGTATGTTTAATGTTTGGAAAATACCTAAAATTAGTATTTCTTAAAAATATTACTGAACTAAATCAGACAATAAATTCTTGATTGTTTTTATTTATTTCATAATGCTAAAACTGCTTTTCTAACCAATTATACACTATTTGGCTAAAATAAAAGGCAAAAAGCAAAATAAAAATATGTATCATAAAATACAATGATAATGAAGTGAAAATAGTGCTAAGATTAACAGAACATTATAAGGCAAACATTCACTGTATATTGTTTCTATTTATTTGCTTATTTATTTTTGAAGTTTATTTACTTTCAGAGAGGGAAAGGGGGAGGGACAGAGAGAGAGAGAGAGAGAGAGAGAGAGAAAGTGAGAAAGAGAATCCCAAGTAGGATCAGCGCTGGTATTGCAAAGCCCAGTGGGGGGTTCCATCTCACCAACCCAACTGTGAGATCATGACCTGAACCAAAATTAAGAGTCACACGCTTAATTGACTGAGCCACCTAGGTGTCCCATATTGTTTTTACTTTATTTTTTACTTTAGTTTTAGAGTTGTGAAACAATTGACTGAAATGGAAAAAAAAAAGTCTGTATCACATCATTAGTAGTGTGTGTGTGTGTGTGTGTGTGTGTGTGTTGTGTGTGTGCATGCACATGTGTCTATATTTAGGCTGACATAATACTAACATAACAAAGCACTGATTTAGTCAATCTCCATTCATATAGATCAACATATCAAAGATGTGTTAACTTTGAGATAATATTTGAGGCATGAATTTGCTCAAAAACAACTTACTAAGGCAAACATTTGAGGCTTTTCCCCAGTTTCTACTTCCCACTCTCATTTCTTCATTATAGGACTATTTGCTTTAGATCCAGATTCACAAAGCGGAACACTGGCTATAGTCCATCTGAGCTGAACTCAGTGTGCTAATAATTTCATTTGAAATCTGAAGTAATATACAAGGAATGCTGTAAGACTTTATCATGTTTAGTAATTTTCAGGCTCAATGTGCTATAGCAGAAAGATGATCCAGAAGGAATACTTGGGCTCTAATCCCTATCCCATCATTTACTGAATCTGAATCTGGTTCAAGTGACTTTTCTCTGATCATAAAGGTTGTAGTCTCTTCATCTGTAAAATATCTCCTCTGACTACACCAGGAGGTAGGTGCTAAATACAAAATTTTATTAGAAATATATTTATAAAGTGTTATACATATGAAACTTAGTGTTAATAAGATGAATGCTAAAGTTATCATTGGTAGAAAAAGACAATATATTTCATTGATGTATGGAAGCTATACACAACTTTTATTAGACTTTGATATGATATTACATAATCAATTCTTTATGCCCCTAGTTCCCTTCTCCTACTCCATCTCCTTTGATTATCCTGATAATCATTGAATAATAAAATTAGATCACAAATGGGTGTTAATAAAAGGATAGTATTAGGTGAACAAATGCTATTCTCGTCAAACACTTGAATGAAACACAAATTCAGAAATGTATTCTTCGTATTCAACTCATTGTTACAGCCAAGGATAAATAAAGATGTTAGAACTAAATATACAAGTCTTCCATATTAGCCAAGTGAAATGGCTTTTTGAAATCCTTATTGATACACTTTGATAAAACAGAATAATGACAAAATTAATTGTTGTCTTAAGCAAAATTGTTTAGATTATATATGCCCACAATTTCATTTGAGTCCATAATCACTCATCCCTTTCTTTTTCTCTGCCCTAATAAGTCTAGTATAACAAAGCTAGGCACAATGGAGAAATAAATTATCAATCTGAAATTGCATGTGTTAGTTTTATCCTTGAAGAAGGTTTATGTAGCTCAAATGTAAATGTAATTCTTTTTTGTAAATGTGAAATTTCCTACAGCCAATAACTTGTTCTCCATCTATTTATAGTACTGTTCCGAATGAAATACAGCTTCTTTAATTCCATGATTTAAAGCAAAAGATTTTTTTAAATGCAAGAATTATAAGAGATTGTGTATAATGCATTATATATATATTAGATCATATTAGTTTATTTAAATTTGAGTAAAAACTGACAATTGCTTAGTTTCTTTCACAAATAAATATATTACCAAAAACATCTAAATATTTGATTAGGAAATGCACATGGACTAATGACCCATATGTTAATAAAATTTTTGAAATATGAATAAACACATATCAATGTATATTTTGTATACTGAATTTACTTAAGTAAAATTGAATTGCAATTTGTAAAAAAAATGCTATTTGCCAGTTTTTCCTTGATCCAGTAAGAAGCACAAATGGTTACTGGCCTGAGGAAGAAACTAAGAATTTATAAATAAGCAAAACATAACTTCAGAACAACTTCAAAATAGAGAATTAGAAAAAAAGATTTATTTTATAGCTTAAATACATAGATTTGAGGTCTTTTTAATAATTACAAATCATGTAATATAAGCAGTGTACATTTCCTTTTGTAAAATACTGTATGTCTTTGTTGATTAGCCAATATAAAGAATGTGATATGCAGAAATGATGGAAAAAATACCAGTTTTTTTTTTAATTTATTTCTAGGAGGAGAGACAGCGTAAGCAGGGAAGGGTCAGAGAGAGAGGGAGTCACAGATTGAAACAGGCTCCAGGCTCCGAGCTGGCAGTCAGCACAGAGCCCGACATGGGACTCGAACCCACAAACCGCGAGATCATGACCTAAGTGAAAGTCGGACGCTTAACCGACTAAGCCACCCAGGCGCCCTAAAAATACCAGTTTTTAAAGTACTTTTAAAATTAGTGTCCTATTGGACTTGGGATTTCACAATTAATTTTTTGAGGATATTTTAGACTAATATGTCTAAAGCTACAGTTTGTTTTTAATAGAAAAACACTCTTATGAGAATATGCATATTATACATATTAATATTAATTGGGAGTAACATTATTTCTTTTCAATTGATAAAGTAGTTGTTGTTGTTGTTGTTTTTGTTCTCAGAGAATGTATCAAAAGTAACTCTTAGATTTTTTTAAGGCTTATTTATTTATTTGCCTTGAGAGAGAGGGAGAGAGAAAGAGCAATAGGGAGAAGAGGAGGGGAAGAGTGGGGGGAGAGAGAATCCCAAGCAGGCTTCGTGCCCAGTGCAGAGCCTGACACTGGGCTCAATCCCAGAAACCATGAGCCGAAATCAAGAGTCACTCAAATGACTTTGCTACCCAGGCACTCCATCTCTTAGATTTTTTAATTGCTGTTTACATAACTTTCTTCTCTAATATTCACTACAATATATACAATATCATCAATATTTTTCAACTATATCCCACATTTGACTAAAATGAGAAAGGTAACAATTCTACTTTATAAATGAATGTATGTGTTGGAAATGGTAGTATTTTTTGTTTTATTATTTTTTGGAAATGGTAGCATTAAAAATGAGTAACATGGAATTCAAATCTATGCTTTTAAGTTTGTGGACAAAATTTGTGTTAATTTTAGTCTGGTAGGCTTTTCAAAACTAATAATTAAGACTTGGGTATTGATATATATGATTGGTCATAATAATTCTTATTTTTTTCATAATCAGTGCAACACTACTGAAATTTGATAGTCTCAACTTCAAGCTCCTGATGTTTCCCGTCCAACCTGAATATGCTACTGCTCTTGGGAAATTTACAAACACTTTTTAAATGTTAATCTTCTTCTTCATGAAATAAATATAATAACACAATCTACCATATAGATGCTACGTATCAATGAAGAAATACAAATAAAGCACTTAGCACATGACTGACACATAATAAATATTTGATCAATATAAAATATTATTATATTGTTTTCACTCTGTCTACATTGTGTCCCTCAAAGAGCTCATCATCTCTAATATGTGAATTAGAAATTAAATAAGAAAAAAAGCATGAAGTATGGTCTGAATCAGGATAGGAGTTCCAATTAGGTCTTCAAATAATGGGGTGAGATTTTTCATACCAAATAACTTTCTAGGCATCTTTTTTGGTCATATTTTGATATATTTAACATCTTTAAACTACATTGTACTTCTAAATAGCTTAACTTCTGATTTTGTTTAATATTTATTTATTCTTGACAGAGAGAGACAGAATGCGAGTGGGGGAGAGTCAGAAAGAGAGGGAGACATAGAGTCTGAAGCAGACTCCAGGTTCTGAGCTGTCAGCACAGGGCTTGACTCAAGACTAAACTCCCAAACCATGAGATCATGACCTGAGCCAAAGTCAGATGTTTAACCGACTGAGCCACTCAAGTGCCCCTAAACTTCTGATTTTAATTTGTGTATTCTATTGTGACCACTTAGCTCATTTCTAATCTTGAATTTCCTAATCTTAAGAAGTCCCACAATTGGGCCACCTGGGTGGCTTAGTTAGTTAAGCATCTGACTTCAGTTCAGGTCATGATCTCTCAGTTCATGAGCCTGAGTCCCATGTCAGGCTCTGTGTTGACAGCTCAGAGCTGGGAGCCTGTTTCAAATCTGTGTCTCCCTCTCTTTCTGCCCCTCCACCACTCATGCTTTCTCTATCTTTCAAAAATAAACAAGGATTAAAAATTATTTTTAAAAAATATCCCACAATTTCCTCCATCTTGCCAAAATTAAGTTGACTGACTTTATCCACAACACAAGAAAGATGGCTGCCTGAAGCTCCCGATTCACAACCTTATAGCTAAATTAAAGAAACCAGGAGAAAGAGTTTCTTTCTTCCAATCGAAGCATTAGTTTTAAGGAAAAATCTAATTGTTTTTACTGAATCATGCTGCTCATCTTTTCAATGCAATAGCACTGAACAGAGACATGTGTAAAATTTTCAGCCCTGGATCTGCAAGGGCATGTGTGGGATAAATAACTACACAAAATTATAAGAAATAGTAAAATATGACAATACCATTGTTAGAAATCACGAACTAAAAGCAATTTTTATTTCTCCTATGAAGTCACATCTACAGCTAATTCTTTATGATTTTACAATAATCTGAATAACTTGTTACTTTTGATATTGGAGTTATTTTAGGGTGGCAGAGGAAAGAAGGCCGATAAATCAAGAAAATTTTATAAGAATAGCATTTTTTTAATTTTCTAAAAATTCTTAAACATTTAATGGCTCTTGTACAGCCACTGACCACTTAACCTTCTCTTCACATACTCACATGGACATACACATTATCTTCAAAACAATGTGGCTAGAAGAATGTGTCTCTGTTTGCTAGAGACAGAAAAGCACTTCAGCCCTCCTACAAGCACAGCCTGGGAATACTGAGGTATTTATTTGTCTGGGAAGACCCAGTAAATGAGGAATATAAAGTCACTGGAAAAGAAACAGGTGTCCTGTCCATCTTTCAGTGTGAAGTTGTCAACCTCTTTTTACCTGTTTTCTTAAAATTCCAAGCAATTTGAGCTATAGTTCTCCTCAACTGAAGCCAGTTAATTAAATTCCTCTTCTCAAGGGCAGTTACTTGAAAGAACTCAACTGATTCCACTGAGCATACTCATGAAGGTTTATATGGTTAAACATATATATATACTTACATATATATATGTTTACTTACATATATATGTTTAACCATATAGGTTAAATATATATATATATATATATTTAAATGTTTATTAAGAAGGTTTATATTTAAGACAAATGGTATACTGCATGAAGAATGCAGGCAACCCCTGGGAATCCGAGTAACATCCAGGCATAGACTTTTCAGTATTCTTTGGCATATAGATGAGCTCTGTCTCCAAATGGTACCAACAAGATCTGTACAACCAATCTTGGTTTCACAAGAACATATGATCTTGGCCATATAATCAAGAAAGATTTTTCTAACCAGTTATGCCAGGTTATCATTCATAAACAAACATGCTCCAGGCATCACCAGCTGGTCATCATGAATCTCACTTCTCTTATCTTTGTCAGATAATAGAAATTATAGTAAATTCAATCCATTCATAGCATCAATAATAGATGCTGTGTTGAGTATGGTACTTTTATAGGAGCTGATGAACACACCTGTGTAGCTGTTGATCTGCAATATGTCTTTTTTTTCTCCAAAGGATCAAAAGCTGCTTGCTTTTACATAATAATAGTGATGATACATATTCTCATTGCATAACTTCTTAAATCTTTTTATTTTTGTCACTGTACAGTTTTCGAGGCCTTGACTGACATTCCTCAGAGTTTTATTTTGGTGTACTGTATTGCTGACTGTGTGCTATTCGGATCTAATATCAGGAAGGAGCAGAAACTCTGGATGTACTAGCAGGATAAATGTGTGCTAAAGATTGAGGAGAAAAAATAATAACTGCACAGAGTTTCAGGGTTTTGCCTCATTAGTGAGATTTTATGGTAACCTGGAATAATGGCATACCATTTCATCTAGTATTCAAGAGAGTTTATTGCACCCCAAATTTTCTATCACTAAGAAAAAGATGGTAATTATTTGGGCCTGTTTGGCAACATTTTACATTTCCCTTTGGGGTACTGCTCTGACCAATTTATCATGCTGCAAATTGGAGCGAGGACCATAGCAAGAGAGAGGTTTGCATAAGGCTCAGAATATGGGGAAAACTTCCTGCCACCTGGATTATATTACCCGGCAGACCCATGATGCTAGAGGGGTTCATCATGGGTAAGGTTCGTCATAGATAAGGTAAGGTGGAAACTGCAGCAAGCCCCAAGAAGAGATATGCAGTATGTACCCTTCAGTTCTACAGGGTATCAGCAAATAATTACCCTTCATTCAAAATACAGCTCCTCAAAGCTTCTATGCCTAATGGAGCCTGCACACCTGACTGTGGAAACCCAAGTGACTGTGAAACCAGAGTTACTCTTCATGACTTCAATACCATTAGGTTAGTCAAGTTATAAAGTTGGGCCGGTGTAGCAGTAACTATTTATGATGAAAAGAGCATATTAGAAACTTTTCCTGGACAGATCCAAGGGACAAACATGACTTGAATACATGGATGGTTCAGAGACTCCATGGAACCTCTATTGTACTAACACTTTTCTTTATGAGTAAACAAATGAATTAATGGTGGTTACCTACAATTATATAATGGAAGAGGAAAAAACATGGTCATGGACGATGGATGGGTCCACCTGATATGTATGCACAACTCCTACAGCTACTATCCAGAGAGGCTCTAAAAGTTAGTGGTGAAAGAGATAGCCTTTATTAGGCAGAGCTGAGAACTCTGGTAAGTGATCAACTTAATATACAGTAATAAGTGACTTGGTGTCATTATATAAACAGACTACTGGGTAATGAGAATAATTTTGCTAATTGTTCAGGATCTTAGGAAGAATGTTTAGAAATTCAGAAACAAAACTTCAAAGCAAGGGATGTGGCATTTGGAGTAAGTAATAGAAATAGTTATAAAATTGAATGTTATTTGTTTTATGTCAATGGCCACTAAATAGCATCTGACAGAGAGAAGGCACTGATCAACTAGGTGCCTCAATCAATTAGGATTATTTGTCCTATGAAGATTAACTAATTTCTTCTGTATACACACTTGCTTATACAAGTTTAAGAATGTGGTAAGCAAAATGGTAGAAATGGAGGCTATGCATGGTCCCACTGGAGTCATGGATACTATCCATGAGATATCCAGAGTCAAATAGCTACTGCCAACACTAGACATCATCAGTCACTAACTGAAACTGAAGTGGTGTCTTGATAGTGGACCATCCATTTAAGATCCTGGCTAGTCACTTGATGTCAAGTCAACTACACTGTTCCTTCTCATCCTGAAAGGGGACACAATTTTCTCCATCAGAATTGACACCCAATCAACATATCTATAGCCTTATCATTTTTGACTTCTTATGCTATGAACAAGCAGGTAAAAAAAAAGGTATTGCTACACTGGCAATAGTAATTGATTCCAATTATAATCACAACTTGGTATTGCTGAAACAAAATGAGATAAAAAGAGTAAATGTGAAATTGAGTTACTCGTGAGGCCATCTCTTGGTCTTCCTTTATGGTGATAGCTTTAAAGGGGGAGTTATGAAAACAAATACTCTCAAAGTGTATTCCCTCTCAAAGATGAAGACTCAGATCATTTCACCAGGCAATCAATCTAAACTGAACGAAGAGCTGGAAGAGGGTGAGAGAAGGTTGGGTAATACATTTGACGGTACATATCAGTATTTTCCTTGGGAGTAGCTACAAATTATCTATCTATCTATCTATCTATCTATCTATCTATCTATCTATCTATCTATCTATCTATCTAATCTACCTACCTATGAAGAACCATAGCCATGAAGAGTAATTGCAGTGAAAGTTTAATATGAGGCACAAGTAGATCTAAGAATACAAGGGGTAAACTAAGCAGATATTTGCTGACAATATCACATTATCTCACATTAGCATAGCAATGATGAACAGTTCCACGCACCTTGCCCACATCCCACACCAAGCATGCAACTGGACCGCCCTACTATCAGATACTTTGGGGCTTTCTTTTAAATCGTGTATATTAATAATCGATTGCAATGCAAAAGGTTACCTCATAATTTAGCAACTTAAAACACACATATTTATTTCTCTCACAGCTTCTGTGGATCAGGAAGTTGAATATGGCTTAGTTGGCTCCTCTGACTCACGATCTTTCATAAGGGTGCAATCAAGATATAGATTGGGGCTGCAGTCATCTCAGGGCTTGACTGAGAGATGACCACTTCCAACATCACTCTCATGGCTGTCGACCAGTGGGATTGCAGGTTTCAGTTTTTCACTGACTATTGACCAGAAACTTCCCTCAGTCTTGTTATTGTTTTTGTCACTGCGTTGTCCTCTCTATAGGACAGTTCACGTCGTGGCACTTGGTTTCTATAAGTGAGCAAATAAGAGATCAAGAGAAATGAGCAGAGTGGGAGGAGAGGAAGTTTATGAGATAACCTTGGGAGAGATTGTCTTATCCTTTGCATGTGTGTATACGCTTCATTAGAAGTAAATAACTAGGCTAATTTACTTGTATTGACTATAACTAACAAAAGTTGAATAGTTTGAAAATATAAGGATAGAGTTAAGATATTATTTGGAAATTTTATAGTAGTGCCTATGCACAGAAGAAAAATCAGGACACAATGTACGTGTACATGTTTATATATGATCTAATGATTAGTCTCCAAATCTCCTTAAACTTGCTTGGGAACAAAACTCGGTTGTTTCATAATTGCAGAGGACTATAAGCCCTTAATGATGGTGCTGATGTTAACATTCAGTATCTTAATTTATCTGCTTGTATAATTAATAATTAGTCACACTTATGTTATTTTATATAGCTAATGTTTAAACTATTGTATGAATTATAACAGCAAGTTCTAATAACTCAATTAGGTTTAATATTATCACCTTTTATTTTTGTAACTAATTTTCAAATTGAGTCTTTAGGTATGCAAACACTTTGTTGTTGCTTATTTTTAGTCTTATAAAACCTATTACAGATGTAATTTTTGAGATTATAGAGCCTGATAAATAAGTGTTATGACAAATTCACTCGTTGAATATGAAATGCAGAATAAATTATAATTGGTTTCCCATTTCAGCATTCATGGAAAGAGTACCTGTAGCAATTTGGTTTTCTGAGGCAAAAATTGGGACATACAGTCCAACACATTGCCTCAAAAAAAGTCAGAATATTATAATCAGCTCTGTACTGAGACATATATGCTTGCCCTGTGTCTATATACAATTTCTGAAAAATACTTTTTGAGCATTTTTCTTGAGTTATTTTCTTGTATTTACTGTGTCATTTTCTTTCCACTGAAATTGCAGTAAATTTTACTGAACCCAGTGCATTCGTAGGAATAAAAAAAGACAAAGAATCTAAATTTAAAAATCAATAGCTATAGTGTTTCCAAGTTATAACCATGCAGAACTTGTCCTGTTTGACAAGTGTTTGAATTTCAAACTGATGAATTGGGTTGCAAGAACACGAGCTCATAAAAATCATCCTTTTCCTGCTTCCATCGAGTACTACTATATAATCAACATTTCATCTCCCTTTTTTCCCCTCTATCTTTTCAGTGCTTTACAGAAAAGAAGCAATAGTGTTTATGTTAATTTTTTTTTCACTGTTCTAGCAGAGAATCTCAGGACATGACTCATAGAACCAATAGCTACGGGAAACAGAGAGACTGAACAGAAATTATATTAGGTTTTATAATTAACAACCTAGGGAGCACTTTAGGACACAATTATTTTCCCAGTATTGTTGGTTGTTATCTCTCCTCTGTCCTTTCCTTGCACTAAAGTCCACCCAGTATTACTATTACCTGGATTCTATATACAGCTTCTCTCTTCTGCACATACCACCAATATTTCTGATGTTGTAAATGTTAAGTGACTTTTCTTCATGCTGCTCAAAGACGGAAAATTCACTTGTAGCCTTTGCTGTTCACACCTTGAGACTTCTCATTCTCCTCCTACTGTCTCTCAGTAGCTGGGAAATGTCCGGTCTTCTCTGAGTTTTTGAAGAGGCTGAGAATGGAGAAAATGGCCTGAAAAACTTATAAGCTAAGTGTATGGATTATATAATACACTTGTTGTAGGCATATCATAATATACTGGCTGGAAATTTGCTAAGTTTTGAAAGTGTGTGTGATAAGTTAGAGGGGTTCAGAGTTGATCTAGGAAGAGACAGGACTTCAAGAGACAATACTACACAACACGCTATATTGGGTGGTGTTTGGACAGTTTATGTGAGAGGAGAAATCCCTTCCAGTAGCCACCTTCCTGAGACAGCAAGAGGCTACCACCCAGAAGGGAAGTAGGGTAAGGGAACTCTAGAGGGGGAGAAGGCAGTTGGAGAGGGTGCTCATCTGTTGGGGGAGTACAGCTCAACAACATAGTGGGGAGTGTGGGTCAGAGAGCTCCAAAGGACATCAGGAGTTTGGGATCTTTGATAACAATAGCATTTGTCTTGCTTATGGTTAATAAATATCGGGTACAGTTTTGTGGGATATGCCACACAAGTAGGCTCTAAATAGCTACAAATATGTTTAGTTAGACTATATATAAAGCACGTGTAAGAATCTGGGCTTTGCGCCATCAGGCTTTGAGTTAACAGTGTAGCCTGCTATGGAGAAATAAACAACATGGAAGCCATTTTAAGCCAATACAGAGGTTCCAAATCTGGCCCATTTATATAGCAGAATGTTCCATCAAAATAAAATATTCATACAACAGTCAAAATAAAATGTCCACCACAATATTTAGGTCTGGAAGGTAAAGAAAGTATACTGTATTCTTATCTCTGCAATGGTTGAAAATGGATTCTGGATGGGCCGCCTGGGTGGCTCAGTCAGTTGAGCATCAGACTTTGGCTCAGGTTGTGATCTCACAATTCGTGGGTTCAAGCCCATGACAGGCTCTGTGCTGACAGCTAGCTCAGAGCCGAGAGCCGGTTTCAGATTCTGTGTCTCCCTCTCTCTCTGACCCTCCGCTGTTCATGCTGTGTGTGTCTCTCTCTCTCAGAAGTAAATAAAACATAAAAAAACAAAATTAAAAAAAGAAAACGGATTCTGGGTGATATGACTTTGCCATGGGATTTGAGTAAATTTCATGTCAAGTTGTTTGAGCAAGGAAGGATGAAGTGACTGCAATGAAAATGGAAAGATATGAAGTTTATTAGCTATTTCAAGTTATTAAGCCAAGACCCTCACAATTTACATCCCCATAAAAATGGCTAGAATGAGACATCATTTATGCAGCATATTTATTATCTCACCTACCTATTCAGTTCTGAAGTCCATGTGATCTATTGTTCATTATCTCTATCCCAGGGGCACCAAAGCATTTATTGATCTTCTATTACTGCAACATTGTGAAATAAGAAAGGTTAACTTCAGCGAAAATATAGCTATAGAACACTACTCAATCATTTAGGTTGGGACTGGGCATGACAGAGATTGTTATTTGTATTGACCACCAAGAAATGGGTCTTGAAAGAAGGTGGAAAGATACTATGGGAGAAGTGCCAGTATCATAAGTTGACTTGTGCAGTTCTGATATAGAGCACTTCCTAATAATTTCTCCTATGAGCAAATTTCCTATGTAACTAAGGAACTTTTCATGCGATGGAGGAAAAGATGGAAATATACATCTAATGGGAAATGACACATGATAATACAAGGATGGCATGAAAGGAAATTTCCAATTAATTCAAACAACTTTTTACTAACGTGGCCCCAAGTATATAGGCTTTTAATGAATGCTTTTTCTATGTATGAATAGTTCATTGTAGTCTCTTGTTCATGAAACTTCACATAGAAGAATTACAATGTGGGCAACTTGAGCTTTAGAACAAAGTCATAGTTTCCTCTTTTTAAAATTGAGGTATAATTGGCATATAATATTTCAGTAATTGCCCATTTACAACATAAATGATTCAATATTTATATGTCCTATTAAAAATCACTATGATAAATCTACTTAACATTTGCCACCATACATACTTACTAAAATTGTTTTTCTTGTGATGAGAATTTTATGATTTGCTCTGTTGGCAACCTTCAAATATGCAATGTATTATTACTAACTGTAGTCATCTTGCTGTACATTGCATCCCCACGACTTATTTTTTTTAATAACTAAGCCACCCCTTCTTTGGTAAATGATCATTCTACGTCTGAGACAGAGGTCATTCTAAAAATCAGTGAGGAAAAGGTTAAGAACAAGATATTTGCATACCTGTGAAGTCTCTCCTGCAAAACATTGATGAATTACACACAGAAAGTTACCACACAGTAGAAAAACCTGGCAGACCCCGCCTTAACTAAGTGATCAAGGTTAAAATTGCATATAATGAGACATCAATAGGATATACCTTTTGATCTGATTCATGGAGAAGACCACATTACTACTGTGCTGTTTTTATAAAAATGCATAACCTCAATATAATCATAAGAAAATATACCTAGAAAATATCAGGCAAGGCAAATTAATGGACAGCCTGAAAATGCTCATGCTTTGCATGGTTTTCTAGCAGTCATTAGTTTACTAGTCTAATTAGTCAAATTTGTCTATTAGTTTTTAAATGTAGATATAAGAAAGAGTATGCATAGCTGAGGAATTGAAGAGGTTCACACTAGTGGTGACTCCACACCCATCCTATACTCTTCTGGTTTGCTTTTCCCTACAGTAGATATGTAAACAAAAACAAATCACAAGAAATAAGCAGTACAGTTCAGATGATCTTAAAGCTTGTATATACAGGCACCCTCCTGAGATATGGATGTGGAAAAGGAAAAGAGATGGTTACTGGAAGACTAAACCTCTCATAAACACAATGATAGAAGGTTCTATTTCCTCTGGACTCCTCTACAAATACCCACTTTCTAGATCCATAGCTGCAAAAGAATATGTAGTGGTAGTACTGGCATTCTCCACTGTCTCAATCCTGTGGTATTGCTGGCTAGTTTTTATGGCTCTATTGCTGCTCCTGGCTGTGTAAATTTACCGCTACAAGGTTCTTATAAGATCAATTAAATTACTAGAGAACGCAGCTGATTAATGCAAAAGGTTAAATGCAGAAGACAATAATGTTAAAGTGACAAAGGTTCTAAGTCGGTCTACAGTGGTAAGAGGCATATTTATATAGCTCAGGATGAGAGGCCACAGTGAACCCAAGCTGCTTGTTGTACTGCCCTGAGATTACCCAGAAATTCTGCAGTTTAGCGATATATATGAGTATTGTTATGTTATGAAAATGTGGTCTGGATGTATTAATTAGGGTTCTCCAGAGGAACACAACTAGTAGGAGATAACATATATAGACAGAGAGAGAGAGAGAAGAGGGAGAGAGAGAGAAGAGGGAGAGACGAAAGATTTGTTTTAAGGGTTTAGTTCACAGAATTGCGGGGTGGGCACTAGTGAGTCTGAAATCAGCCAGCAGGCTGGAAATTCAAGAGGAAAAGTCGTCATTTTCCTCTCCTAATTCTGCAGGGCAGTCCAGGCAGGTTGAACATTTAGAAAAGCCTTCTATGTTGCAGTCTGAAGTTCAAATTCCTTTACTCTAGGGAAACTTCAGTCTTTGTTCTCAGGCCTTCAGCTGTTTGGATGAGGCCCAAGCACATTATGGAGAGTCATCTACGTCATTCACAGTCTATTGATTTAAACGTTAATCACATAGAAAAATATAACTCTACAACAACATCTAGAATGCCGTTGGACTAAACAAATAGACACTATGGCCGAGCCAGGTTAACACTTAAAATTAAATATCCCATCAGCCTACCAGATGCTTAGACTTGAAGTATTGGGTTAACAATTTTGTACTATATTATATTGGGATTATGACTTAGTACATTCTAATCCACAGGCTAAAATGGCTTACAGATTAACTTGTAGATATCTTCCGCTTCCAACAGAAGTCAGATCTGTGTACTACAACCTGGCTAAACAGAACTTCTTAGACTCTTGAGTATCACACACCATTGAAGGTAAGATATGTAACTGTTGTAATATAAAATGCTAATGGTAGTAACCAAAAGCTTCTCAAGGTAAACTGTCAAAATTAAAATTTTCCCATAAATTTTATTTATTCAAGGTATTAGATTACAGTTTACTAGCAGAAAGTTACCTATTTCTGCCCTGAAATTATCCAGAGTAGGATTCATGTCTTTTTATGAGACTGTAGATTTCCTCTCAGAAGATCAAACTTCCCTGCTCTAGTACTTATGGCTGAAGACTGACTACTAATGCTAGAGTAAATTTATTACTCTAAATTTATTACTCTAGCATTAGTACTGCTACTATCAAAACAGACAAAAGTTGAATTCTTTATTATGTAATATATAAGTATGTGGGTTTATCTGCATTTCTTAAGGACTCAAGTAATAACTCTCCTGAGTTTAAAAATGTGTTAGAGATTCTGAAGCCATTGACAAATCTCTAGGGATTTTCAATCTGATCTGAAAAAGAAAATGGTGAGCTACAGGCATCAGGAATTAAAAAAGGGTGCTTCAGTCTATGAATGAAATATTTAAGTCAATTTGTTAGCAGTCATCATGTCAACATTTGCATACAAATATATGTATGGCTCTACTCATCCAAAAACAACAACTAGTAAAATCCATTTAGATCAATAACATTTGACCTTATATAATAAAGCCAGGCCCGGGTAATCCTGTGTTTGTCATTTAACTTTCCATGGTATTGTATGTTTGAAAAATAGAAAATCTCTTCAAATATGATTGAGCTAATTAAAAACATCGAGAATTCGAAATATACCTAAATATCTCTAGCATTCTTCTTTTTATGAGGTGGAGTAAAACTGTGGCACTGCCTAGCATCTGTCTGGGGAGTGGTAAGGATGATTTAGGAGTAAAAGGCACAATGGCAGTTTTATTCTTCTTAATTTAGGACCTTATGTAGGAGGACATAAAAAGGAATGTTAGAAGAGATTAATTACTGATTAAAATTCAAGTATAGGTGCATAAGAACAAGGCATAGCTATACCCTTGGTCTCTTGGCTTTTTGGTGACAACACAATATTTTAAAGTAAACATAGCACAAGTTAAATGTAACAATTATTCAAAGTCTGCTTCTTTTTTAGGTGAGGAATCTTCATTTGATTTAAAACAAAACAAACAAAACAAAAAAGCACAAATGTTAACTCTGTCACATGAATGTAAATAAAACAAACATATATCATGACAAGGCAATTACATGAATCAAAGAGATAAAAGAAAATAGTTCTTCGGACCTCAAATAAAAGAGCTGCCTGAATAGTTAATGATCATTTTTTTTTAAGCTGAGAAAGTATTGGTTAGATGTTGCTACATAAACCTGGGTAACAAATCACCATACAATCCAGTCAGCTAGTGTAGCTTTTCTCATCCCAGTGGGGCTCATCTGCACGTCTGAGAGGTGGCTGGGCTCAGTGGCTAGAGGGTGATCTTGGCTGGGAAGTTCTTCAGGAGGCAGGACTAACTGGTATTGTTCTCACTGCTGGAGGCTGGGCTTGGGTCTGCTTCAAGTGTGCTCAACTAGAGAATTAAATATAAAGGAGCAGCAGCTACTCCGGGAAATCTTTCTGGTGTCAATGGGAGAGGTACAAGACAGCAACTCCAGCTTCATGAAAATATTTGAAGCCTGTCTTGTGCCACGTTGGCTAAGGTAGATCCCATGGGCTAGCCTAAAGTTGAGGAGTGACTGGGGTGTGGGGTGGAGGAGGGAAGCATTTTGACACCAGGAGGTCTGAAGGGAAAAGCAGTGAGGTTTTTCACAGTAATCATCATGTGTTCATTCCTCCTTTCTGTACTCACTTTACTGTCCCCTGCAAAGCCCACTGACCCCATTCCATGGTTGCCAAGCCTCATCCAATGCCAGTATCAACTTGAAATATAGGATTTTATGATCTATATCTTTTGAAGTATTTACTTTAAAAAAAAGTTTATTTGGGGTGTCTGGGTGGCTTAGTCGGTTAAGCGTCCGACTTTCGCTTAGGTCATGATCTCACAGTTCGTGGGTTCGAGCCCCGCGTCGGGCTCTGTGCTGACTGCCAGCTCAGAGCCTGGAGCCTGTTTCAGTCTGTGACTCCCTCTCTCTCTGACCCTCCCCTGCTCACGCTGTCTCTCTCTCTGTCTCCTAGAAATAAATAAACATTAAAAAAAAAAAGAATCATTAAAAAAAGTTTATTTATTTTGAGAGACAGTGTTTGTGCAAGAGGGGGACGGGTATGGAGAAGGAAAGACAGAATCCCAAGCAGGCTCCACACTGACAGTGCAGAGCCCTTTGCAGGGCTTGAAATCACGAACTGTGAGATCATGACCGTAGCTGAAATCAAGAGTCAGTAGCTTAACTGACCGAGCTACCCAGGCACCCGTGGAAGTATTTACTTTTTAAATGTAGATCTATGGTATAGAGAAACAAGTTATATTTGTCTCCTAAACACCTACCATGGAGTGCTGAAACAGGAAAAAAATAATAGGGATAAAGACTTCTTTTTGAAGAAAAGAAACACAGCAGTCCCTTTTTAATGGCATGTGCAAAATCTCATGGAGAAAATATGAGATCTCTCTAACTTGGGTTTAGGAAACTTACCTTGTTTAGGCTGCTTTTTAGTGATTCCCTAGTCTTTTCTTCTCTACAGTCCTTCTCTACAGAAACTTTCTAGAAGTTCCTTTAATTATTCCCTCTGGTTAAATCTGAAAGTGTGCAAGAGGGGGACGGGTATGGAGAAGGAGAGAGAGAGTCCCAAGCAGGCTCCACACTGACAGTGCAGAGCCCTTTGCAGGGCTTGAAATCACGAACTGTGAGAGTTCCCCAAAGCCACTGACAAGGAGAAAGGAGAGGGTTTTAGTACCATTAGGATTCTATAAACAGTGGAGCACAGAGTAGGAACTTCTGGAGTTCGGTACCCAGTGGTGCTGAATCCCCAGGAGAAGGCAGTAAAATCTGAAGCCATGAGCCACAAGGGGAGAAGTGGTTCCAGTGCTTGGAGAGCATTTGGTAGAGGTTATGTGGCCTCCCCACAGGCAAGGTCTCAGTGGACCCTGGAGAGCAGCCACATTTGCTCGTAGTGGGACAAAGGCACCACAGTGTGATGAAACCTGGCACCAGCTGTGTATTGTGATTTGTCACAATCTCCGAACCTCTGCCACTTCGTGATTGCAGAAATGTTTTCTAGGGCAAGCCGGCACCCAGCCACCGCTCAGCGAGAACCTCCCACAGAGAGTTGGCAGCGTCCAAAGTGCAAGGTTCTCTGAAGTGAGGGGTTTTGAAACACAACCCCATCTGGAGCAAAACTCTGTGAAGAGGTGCCGCCTGGAAGGCTAACGGCTTGGACACAGACAGGGTAGAGGCAGGGAGTAGAGCCTGAGACAAAGGAGGGGTTCTTGATTTTGAGTCATTGAGGGTGTAAAGTTCCTGTGCGCAGACTAGGAAGCTGCATGAAGCCATTTCCACCTCTCCTGCACACACACACATGTGCACTTGCCTGAGCACCACACCGATCAACTCCAGTAAACTAAGCAACGCCATCTAGTGGAGAGTGGAGACCGTACACCAAGCCCCACTGAGCTGTGCCCTCCAAACATATCCTTTAGAAGAACAATACAAGTTTGGTGGCCTGCTTAGTATACAGAGTCTGGAGTGCTTCATAGTTTGAGTTCTAGGAGAAACTGGGTATAACTTCAGTTTCATTATGTTTACTGGTTCATTTATCCGTTCTTTTTCCCCATTTTTTTGTATAGAAAAAGAGAAAAATGTATTGTTATTTTCTTTTTTTATATTTAAAATTTTTACTATGTTTTTAATTTTTATATTGTAATTTTTTCATTCAATTTCACTTTCTTTGCTTCATTTTATTCTTTTATTATATACATTTAAAAATTTTTAATTTTTATTATCTTTTTTTCCTCCTTCATTTATTTGTGTTTTTTTTCTCTATTCTTTCAAGCTTCCTTCAACCACCAAACCAAAATACACCTAGGATCTAACCTCCATTATTTGATTTTTGTGTAGTTACTAATTTTTTAAATTTTAATATTCAATTTTATTATTAATTTTTTTACATTTATTTATTTTTTAGAGACAGAGTGTAAAAGGGAGGAGTGGCAGAGAGAGAAAGAGACACAGAATCCAAAGCAGGCTACAGGCTCTGAGCAAACGTTCAGCACAGAGCCTGATGCGGGGCTCAAACCCACAGACCATGATATCATGACCTGAGCTGAAGTCGGATACTTAACCAGCTGAGCCACCCAGGCACCCCTCAATTTTATTATTTTTTTCTTTCTCCAAAATGATGAAATGAAATAATTCACCCCAAAAGAAAGACCAGGACAAAATAACAGTCAGGGGATTAATCTTCACAGATATAAGCAAGATGTCTGAACTAGAATTTAGAACCAAGATAATAAAACTACTAGCTGGGATCGAAAAAAAATCCATAGGATCCCTTTCTAGGGAGATAAAAGAAGTAAAATCTAGTCAGGACAAAATGAAAAATGCTATACCTGAGATGCAACCTAGGATAGATTCTGTGGCAGCAAAGATGAACAAAATAGAGCAGCGAATCAGCAATATAGAAGACAAAAATAAGGAAACAGGAAAAAAAAGAAGGGAAGAAAGGCAAAAGAGCATGATACAAGACTTAGAGAATTCAGTGACTTATTAAAAAAAAACAATAGTAGGAGTTTAAGAAAATGAAGAGAGAGAGAAAGGGGCAGAAGTTTTATGTGATCAAATTATAGGGGAAAACTGTCCTAATTTGGGGAAGGACACAGACATCAAAATCCAAGAAGCATAGAGAATTTCCATTAGATTAAACAAAAAACGGCCATTCCCAAAGCATATCATAGTCAAATTCACAAAATGCACAGATAAGGAAAAAATTATAAAAGCAGCAAGGGAGAAAAAGTCTTTAACCTATAAGGAAAGACAGATCAGCTTCACAGCAGACCTATCCACAGAAACTTGGAAGGACAGAAAGGAGTCACAGGATATATTCAACATGTTGAACTGGGAAGAAAAAAAAAAATGCAGCCAAGATTTCTTTATCCGGCAAGGCTGTCATTCAAAATAGAAAGATAAATAGTTTCCCAGACAAACCAAAACTAAAGGAGTTCATGACCATTAATTCAGCCCTGAAAGAAATTTTAAGGGGGACTTTTTGAATGGAGAAAATATGAAACAAGCCAAAAAGACCAAAAGTATGGAAAGGAGAGAACATCACTAGAAACTCCAACTCTACAAGTTGGCACTAAATTCATGTCTTTCAGTACTCACTCTAAATGTCAGTGGACTAAATGCTCTAATAAAAAGACATAGGGTATCAGAATGGATAAAAAACCAAAAAAATAAAACGAATCTATTTGCTGCTTATAAGACACCTATTTTAGACCTAAAGACACCTGTAGATTAAAAGTAAGGAGATGGGGAACCATCTATCATGCTAATGGTCACCAAAAGAAAGCTGGTGTAGCCGTACTTATGTCAGACAACCTAGATTTTAAAATAAAAACTGTAACAAGAGAGGAAGAAGGGCATTATATCATAATTATGGGATCTATCCACAAAGATCTAACAATTGTCAAAATTTATGCCCCCAATGTTGTGAAACCCAAATAGATAAATCAATCACAAACCAATAAACTCATTGAAAATATCATAATAGTAGGAGACTTCAACACCCCACTTACAGCAATGTAAAGATCATCTAAGCAGAAAATCAACAAGGAAACAATGGCTTTGAATAACACACTGGACCGAAGGGACTTAACAGTTATATTCAGAACATTTCATCCTAAAGCAACAGAATACACAATCCTCTCGAGTGAACATGGAACATTCTCCAGAATAGATCACATATTGGGACACAAATAAGGTCTCAACAAGTACAAAAAGATCAAGATCATACCTGTGTATTTTCAGATCACAGTGCTATGAAACTTGAAATCAACCACATGAAAAAATTTGGAAAGACCATGAATACTCAGAGATTAAAGAACATCCTAATAAGACTGAATGGGTTAACCAAGAAATTAAATAGGAAATTAGTAAAAGTACATGGAAGCCAATGAAAATTAAAATATGACAGCCTCACACCTCTGGGATGCAGCAAAAGCAGTCATAAGAGGGAAATATATAGTGATCAAGGCCTTCCTAAAGAAGGAAGAAAGGTTTCAAATATACAGCCTAACCTTCCACTTAAAGAGCTCAACAAAGAACAGCAAAGAAAGCCCAAAACCAACAGGAGACAGGAAATAATAAAGATTAGAGCAGGAAGGGGGCAAGATGGCGGAGAAGTAAGGAGCTCCGTACTTGCACTCGCGCCCATACATCACACAGAAAAGATCTGAAGCCATTGGAAACCTTACAAAACCTGAGAGATTGGGANACAGAAAGGAATAGAAAATTTGAACAGATCCATAACCAGTAAAGAAATTGAATCAGTAATCAAAAATCTTCCAACAAACTAGAGTGCAGAGCCAGATGGCTTTCCAGGGGAATTCTACCAAACATTTAAAAAAGAGTTAGGGGCGCCTGAGTGGCTCAGTCGGTTGGGCGTCCGACTTCGGCTCAGGTCATGATCTCATAGTTCGTGGGTTCGAGCCCCGTGTCAGGCTCTGTGCTGACACCTCAGAGCATGGAGCCTGTCTTCAGATTCTGTATCTCCCTCTCTCTCTGACCCTCCCCTGCTCATTCTGTCTCTCTCTCTCTCTGTCTCAAAAAGTAAAAAAAAGAAAAAGAAAAAGAAAAGAAAAGAAAAAAGAGTTAACATCTATTATTTTGAAGAAGCTGCAAAAAATAGAAATGGAAGGAAATAGAAAGGAAGGAAAACATCCAAACTCAGTCTATGAGGCCAGCATTACCTTAATTCTAAAACCAGAGAAAGACCTGACTAAAAAGGAGAACTACAGACCAATTTCCCTGATGAATATGGATGCAAAAATTCTCAAGATACTAGCCAACTGGATCCAACAATAAATTAAAAGAATTACTCTCCAATATCAAGTGGGATTTATTCCAGAGATACAGGGCTGGTTGAATATCTGAATATCAATCAATGTGATACATCACATTAATAAATAAAGCATAAGAACCACATGATCCTCCCAATAGATGCAGAGAAGGCATTTTACAAAATACAGCATACTTTCTTGATAAAAACCTTCAATAAAGTAGGGATAGAAGGATCATACCTTAAGATCATAAAAGCCAGATATGAAATAACCACCACTAATATCATCCTCAATAGGGGAAACCTGAGAGCTTTTCTCCTGAGATCAGGAACACGATGAGGTTATCCACTCTTACCATTGTTATTTCTCATAGTATTGGAAGTCCTAGCCTCAGCAATCAGACAACACAAAGAAATAAAAGCATCCAAATCAGTGAGGAGGAAGTCAAACTTTTACTCTTCACAGATGACATGGTACTTTATGTGGAAACCCCAAGAAACTCCACCCAAAAATTGCTAGAACGGATCCATGAATTCAGCAAAGTCACAGGATATAAAATCAATGTACAGAAATTATTACAATTCTATACACCAATAATGAAGCAGCAGATAGAGAAATCAAGGAGTTGATCTCAAGTATAATTGCACAAAAACCCATAAAATACCTAGAAATAAACCTAACCAAAGACATGAAAAATCTATACACTGAAAACTATGGAGAACTTATGAAAAAATTGAAGAAGACACACAAAAAGGGGGAAAAAAAATCCATGCTCATGGATTGGAAGAATACTATTAAAATGTCAGTACTGCCCAAAGCAATGTACATATTCAATGCAGTCCCTATTAAAATAAAACCAGTATCTTCACAGAACTAGAACAAATAATCCTAAAATTTGTATGGAGCCAGGAAAGACCCTGAGTAGCCAAATCAATCCTGAAAACGAAAACCGAAGCTGGAGGCATCACAATTCCGGACTTCAAGCTGTATTACAAAGGGCTATAATCTCAAGACAGTATGGTACTGGCACAAAAACAGACACATAGGTCAATGGAACAGAATAGAGAACCCAGAAATGGACCACGAATGTATGGCCAACTAATCTCTGACAAACTCAGAAGGAATAGCCAATGGAAAACAGACAGTCTTTTTAGCAAATGGTGTTGGGAAAAGTGGACATTTGATATGCAGAAGAATGAGCTTGGCCCAGTCTCTTACACCACATACAAAAATAAACTCAAAATGGATGAAAGACCTACACATAAGACAGCCATCAAAATAGGAAGCCATCAAAATCCTAGAGGACAAAATAGGCAACAACCTCTTACTTGACATGTCTCCAGAGGCAAGGAAAACAAAAGCAAAAATGAACTATTGGGAGCTCATCAAGACAAAAACTTTCTGCATAGTGAAGGAAATAAACAGCAAATCTAAAAGGCAACCAACAAAATGGGGGAAGATATTCGCAATGAAATATCAGATAAAGGGTAAATATCCAAAACTGATAAAGAACTTATCAAATTCAACACCCAAAAAACAAACAATCCAGTGAAGAAATTGACAGAAGACATGAATAGACAGTTTTCTGTAAAAGGTATCCAGATGGCTAAAAGGCATATCAAAAGATGGTCAACATCACTCATCATCAGAGAAATATAAATCAAAACCACAATGTTAATGTAAAATTAACAACTCAGGCAACAACAGATGTTGGTGAGGATGCTGAGAAAGAGGAACACTTCTGCGCTGCTCTTGGAAACACAAACTGGTACAGCCACTCCGGAAAACAGTATGAAGTTTCCTCAAAAAATTAAAAATAGAACTACACTATGATTTAGCAATTGCACTACTAGGTATTTATCCAAAGGATATGAAGTGCTGGTTTGAAGGGGGCACATGCATCCCGATGTTTATAGCAACACTATCAACAATAGCCAAAGTATGGAAAGAGCCCAAAAGAAAGAAGTTGTGGTATATATACTCATATATAATGGAAATTACTCAGCAATCCAAAAGAATGAAATCTTGCCATTTGCAACAACTTGGGTGTATTATGCTAAGTGAAATAAGTCAGCAAGAGAAAGACAAATATCATATGACTTCACTTATATGTGGAATTTAATACGTAAAACAGATGACCACAAAGGAAGGGAAGGAAAAATAATACAAAAAGAGGGAGGGAGACAAACCATAAGAGACTCTTAAATACAGAGAAAAAACTGAGGGTTGCTGGAGGGGTTATGGTGCGGGGATGGGCAAAATGGGTAAGGGGCATTTAGGAGGACACTTGCTGGGATGAACACTGGGTGTTATATGTAAGGGATGAATCACTAAATTCTATTCCTGAAATCATTATTACGCTGTATGTTAGCTAACTTGGATGTAAATACAGATGCAGACATATGAAGAGAAAGGATGATGCGAAAAGGCAGATAGAACGCCAACTGAGACTAGCGTGATGCTTTCACAGTTCAGTGAGTGTCTGTTGTATGAGAAGGTGGAAGAGGCAAGGAAGGATCCTTCCCTACCTACAGCTATCAATGAAATCATGGCTCTGCTGACGCTTTGATTTCAGAACTGTGAGACAATAAATTTCTGTTGTTCTAAGTCACCTAGTTTATGGTATTTTCTTACACAAAATAGAAAGCTAATCCAATTGGAGGTAAGAAAGGATTTTACTTTTCAACCCCCAAGGTCTGAGTTTTTCATATTGTCTCTCACTTCTGCTCCCCATGCTACCCCTATCACTGGCCAAATGCTTTTTCTAGATGTATATTTCTTAGAGCACCTGATCAAATGCAAGGTTTTATTGGAAAAAAAAGAAAGAAAAAGAATTCATATAATATGATCAAATTCAACTACTGTGTTCAAAAGCCCTAGTCCTGATATTAGTGAGACCTTAAAAACTAAAGTTTTTATAATCCTTTAAATTTTACTTTTTCATTATTTTCCATATAATTCTACCTCTATAAACTATGACCAAAATACCTATGTCTTATGTAGATCTCATTAATTTTGGGATAAAATCTATTATGCTAACTAAGAATATAGGCTCTGGTATAAAACTACCACCTACTAAATGTGTAGTCATCTGCTAGTTAGTTCTCTGTGTTTCAGCTTCTTCTTTAAAGCAAAGATAACTGTATCTTCTAGGATTATTGCCAGTTTAAATGAACACTGACACATTAGGTGTTCACCAACTGTGAATTGATATGATTAATATTAGTCACAACATATATTCTAACCCCCAGCTTCAAAAATGAACAGAAAACAGTAATCATGAAGTTTCTAAAAAATTTGATATAAATGAGTCTATCCTTCCTTCTTTCTTTCCCATATAGGAAGTTTCACTGTATTTTTATTTTATAATCCTTTGAATTTGAACACGTCTCCTTAAGTTAAAGCTCCATTTTTCTATCGACTTACTAGAAAGAATTGTCTCCACTTGTTATTTTCGTTTCCAGCCTCCCTCCTAACCCTGTCTTGCCTTCTTCCTTTGCTCCACCTTTCAAATACACGTTCCACTGCAGCTGATTTTCTAAGGCAGACTTCTAAACCCAAATGTCTTCTTTCTCCTTAACCTATTATTTTCTTTGGTATGTTTTACCTTTTTACATTTTCCTCTTAACACTCTGAAGGGGCAAGAGAATGCCACCAGTGTGAGGCTGAGGGCTGAGAGTAGACTCAAAAAGTCATAAAAAGAACATGATCTACAATCATACCATGGTATAGTGTGCCACTCAATCCTTATGACAGATTTCTTAGAAAAACAAGCAAACAAGAAACATGCGCACACGAGACTGACAACATTTTGACCTATTTCACTGAAGGGACTTTGATGGAATTATAACAGCATTTCTCTCGCTACCACCAATATATTCTCACCTCCGTTGCTAGCGCACAGTTCAAGAGTGGCACTTCAGCTCGAAGTTCGCTCCAATGATGGGCTTTTTTCTCCTTAAAGATTTATATTTATTGAATATATTTTTTTTAATGTTTTATTTATTTCTAGGAGAGAGAGAGAGAGACAGCGTGAGCAGGGGAGGGTCAGAGAGAGAGGGAGCCACAGACTGAAACAGGCTCCAGGCTCTGAGCTGGCAGTCAGCACAGAGCCCGACGCGGGGCCCGAACCCACGAACCGCGAGATCATGACCTAAGCGAAAGTCGGACGCTTAACCAGCTAAGCCACCCAAGCGCCCCTATTGAATATAAAAGGAGGAGAATTTTGGAACTGACATGATTAATTTCTCAATTCTCTTTCAGGTTTTAAAGCCCGCAATATTTATTTTCTACATTTCTATTACAAATCCTATTGTACTTGTTCCTTAGCTTTAGGCTGTATCTGTTTGTCAGGATAGAATTTCTCTTCTCTTTGCTACTCCATTAGCTTCTTGTTTTCATTGCCCCCTTTTCCATGCAGTAGATCAATACCATGTTAGGCTGCACGCTCAAGCAACCTATCTTCTCTCAGGACTTGCCACGAAAGAATGTACGATGATCCTAAATTAGCAACATCTTCCTCCTCCTTTTCCTCATCACAAAGCCTTTTATTCATTCCTATGATGGTCATTTGCTCTGTGGAAGACAAGCCACAATGATAGAGACCCCAACATTTATGTTCATATGAATAACTTGTTTCCATTATTTGAACTCAGTTATCCCAGGATTTAAAGAAAGAAAAAAAAAAGCTGCTCTTCTTCATATTTGGACATGATAAATGTAAATCCATTCATTTCCTGAGTGTTGTAAGGACAGAAAATATAGTCCTTATTTCTATATGTGTTTAGCTCAGATAAAGCTAGCTAATAAATGAGCAAAGATTTCTGTTTCAGAGCCAAAGCAAGTGATGTCAGTTAAATCTAGAGAGCTAAAGTTACTTCTAGTTCTATAATTAGTAAGTGGAATGCTATTTTTAGTGAAAACTGTGATATTTTAATAATAAATCCTGTCATTTTCTCTTCTAAATGCCACCTTCCAACTTGTAAGTTTTAATCCTGGATATATAGGGCTTTATTTTTAAAACATACAAAAAATATAATGTCAATAAGCAAAAACTGCTTATTGTCTATTCATTCTGTAAACAAGTTCTATGTCAAGACAAGGCGATGTATTTAAAGAGCACTTTCAAGTTTGTAAAATTGCGTAACTTAGGATCTCATTGTTCTGGGGTAAATTGTTTTTATATTTAATGCACACCTGACAAACTCTAATTTTGTCACTGAGTAGAGACACTCCTCAAATTGTACTTTACAAAGAGTATTTATCTTTTCCTCTTAGGTGAAAACCAGTGCTAATTGAGGCAAAGGTGATTTAAAGGTGAAACTAAAGTTTCTTGTTCCTCAAATCCTGATCTTTCCTCGCTCAAGACAAACAATAGTTCTATGAGAATTATGTGAAATAAGCAAGTCTGAAATTTTATTGGCATAGAGTTTATAATTATGTCTCTTTTCTAATCTCTAAAGCAATCATTTATCTTTATTTTTCATGTTTTATTTCACTTATTCTTTTTAAAAAATTTTTTTAAATGTTTTTTTATTTCTGAGAGAAGGACAGCATGAGCAGGGAAGGGTCAGAGAGAGAAGGAGACACAGAATTGGAAGCAGCCTCCAGGCTCTGAGGTAGCTGTCAGCATAGAATCTGACATGGGGCTCGAACCCACAAACTGTGAGATCATGACCTGAGCCAAAGTCGGAAGCTTAACCGAGTGAGTCACCCAGGTGCCCCTTTATTTAATTTATTAATTGTTGGAGGCCGCGCCGGCTCTGACGGGCCCAGGGGTCCCTGAAGGATGGACGGTGTCGGCAAGAGAATGAGAGAGCCCCGAGGTTCTGATCACCAGGCAGGCATCTCTGTCCTGTCTGTTTTGGTGTCTTTATTTATAGGTCAAATGTTAACATGGCATCAGGAAATGGAATTTTTACAATGGATAGCTCTTTGTGATAAGATGTTTTTGGAAAATGTACAGAAACAGGTTTTACAGAAGTCTTCTTGCAGAACTGCTCCAATTATAGTGAGGTTGAGTAACTAAGAAAATAACAAGGTGTTCACATTTTAATAACGCTAAGATTAAGTCATAGGTTTGTAGATACTCTTATCCATCCTCATCACAGCTGCCAGGGTAAGGGAAGGTGTTTGTGGAAAGTAGGCCTTAGGGAAGGGGCTGCTATACACCATCAGTTAGCAAAGGTGTATGTACTAACTTATCTTCTGCCCTTATCTGTTCCTTTTCTCTAAGTTAGGCTCTTTGTCTCCGGGCAAGACTTGATTTTCCAGTTATATGCTTTATTGCACCAGAGAGCCAACCATACCTTTAAAGAGTTTAGTTTATTTCCAATACATAGAATAGCCTCTTCGAGTGCATTTACCTTTGTGTCTACTTTTATGATTTCTTGAATAGCTAGGGCATGAGAGACATTTTTGGTTAGTTGATTTGCATGTTGAGCTGTATGAACATCTTGGACTAATGCAATGGTAGAAACAGAATTGTACATGTAAAGGTCAATCTTTTATGAGTAAGGGTCATTAGCCTGTTCATAGCTCAAGGGAAAGTATGGAGGGAAACAGGACCTGCTGGAGACACGATGTCTGTTCCCATAATCAAAAGAAGAAGTTCCCACAATAAGTTCCTTCACAAGGTGCAATCATCATACCAGGGCCGGAATAAGGGGACAAGTCACTCCCGATATTGATCAACAAGGTACCCTAGGGGTCAGTGCTCAAGCAGAAATAATTGAGTGGGGGTGGATATCGGTCATCATCTGATTGGCAAGAGACCGTGCAAACTTGCTTTAACCTCACCAGGAGTTTTCTCGACTAGTGGTCTCAGAATGGCTCCCAACAATTAATCTGCCTACTAAGGAGAATACCTCCTTTTTCCATCCCAGTCTCTATCCCTAGCTGTCTTGGCATATTTCAGAACTATCCAGGGACAATTTGCCTTCACTACCTCCTGGTTTATTCCAGCTTCTTGATCTTAGCTAGTTTTCTTTTCCTCTTTTCATTTTGATTTTTCTGAAATATATCCTATAGTATCTTTCATAAAAAAGTGTGAATGAAAATAACGTTTCTTTGTTCTTACATGTCTGAAAATATTTTCTTCTGGCAACTTAGCCGAGTACAGAATTTCTCAAGTGAATATTATTTCCCTTCATCTCTTTGAAGGCAACTGCGGTTGTATTCAGTATTACTAGTAACAAATCAGGTGAAAGTACAATTACTTAATTCTTGGAAGCTTTTTTTTTTTTTCATTTTTTTCTCCCACTTTTATAAGCATTTACATCCATTGGTCTTTGGAATTCTGATCTTTTCCAAGGGCAAGTCTAGTTAGATTCTCTTTAATTTAACCTGCTTGCAATTTGATAAGCAATTTTGGGGTGGGTGGGTGGCTCAAACAATTCTGAGAACAAGAGTCACATGCTCTGCTGAGAGAGCCAGGTGCCCCCATAAGGAATTTAAGTTTGAAATTCTGTCTCTTACTTAAGTTAGAGAAATATTTTTCTTAAAATTTCTTCAAATGGCTTTTTTCCTCTCCCTTCTCTCTACATTTCTCTGGAAACAAAAGTACATTCATGTTATTATGTCTGGAACTTCTCACCATTAATAGTACTTCTTGTAGTTTTCATCTATTTTTGTACTCCATTCTCAGAACATTCATGAATTTGATCTTTCTGCCAAAAAATACCCTTTTTGGTTAGTGCATTTTGTGAGTCATCATCCATTGATGATACTATTTTTGTAATCAATATTTCTTCTCCTAAATATATTATTTATGCTAGATTACTTATTTAACAAGCAAGTACCATATCTCTGTACTAAAAAACAAAAACAATTTCTTTCTCACATGTTTCTCCACTGCAACAAAACAGATGAGGTTTCCTGGTTTCACACAGACACAGGCCATTTCCATTGCTTGGTTCAGCCATTCTTGAGAGTCCCACAGACTCCTCTGGGTCCTCTGCATCTGTTTGGCAACAGCAAAAGAGAGAGAATATGGAGAATCTCAAAATAGGTTTTAGGGGCCAGATGGAAATGTTGCAGTCATGGGAGAAGAAATGAAGTTTCTGATTAGGAAAAGCCTTCTGTTCTAAGAAATTTGGATTTTTCCTAAAGGCAATGAACCATTGGAAGGGTGTTAAGATTTTTAGCCAGTGTATCAGTTGTGTAATTTAGAAATATCATTCTGGCTGCTCTGTAAATTATAGATCTCACTTGAGCAAAGACAACTTTTAAGAGAATGTTGTCAAAAACCAGATGATAAATCATGGTGTTTTGAACCATAAACATGAACATGGGTAAGAAGAGAAGTGAGATACTGAAAACATGATATTTAGGAAACAACAGGGTCTGGTGATGATTGGGTGTCAGCGCGGAGGCTGAATGAGAAGTCAACACAGGCAAGTTTCTCACTTTCACAATGGGGAGGATTACATTTCCTAAGGTAGAGAATTTTGCGAGAGAAGCACTTTTAGGGAAGAAAATCAAGTGATTTGAGGGATAAATGGCAATGCTCATCATGTCTTCAGATTTGTGGTTTTGTAGCTCAAGAGAGACATAAGAGCAGAAAGATTTAGAAAGTATCACTTAATTAACCTTAATAATGATAAAGGAATAAATGAGAGTCACAGAGAGTATCTATTTTCTTATATTCATAGCACTAAGAAAATTATAGCTATTAACTATGGTTTTTCTTTTCAGAAAATAATATGTGAGATAACGGGAATGATGTCTCAGAGATTTTGAACATTTTAAAATACTGATGAAGAGTTAGTAAAAAAGAAAGTTTGTTATTAAAATAAACTAGTTGTTATTGAGAAAGTAAGGGCAGCTAGAACTCAAAAGAGGAGTAAAGGAATTAGTGTTTGGAGGTTTCTTGATAGTGATAAGAGGAAAAAATACATTTGCCTAAAGACCAATAAGGTTTTGAGAATTAATGCCGTCCTTTTTCCATGGATGACATTTTCTCTGTACAGCTGAGTAAGAGTAGTGGGAAGGAGTATCTGACAAGTGAGAGTTTTAAAAGAACTGTGTCATTGGGAAAGATATACAGAGCATTCAGTATTTCTTTATCAATCATGCAAACAGTGTTACAAGAAACAAGCTGTAGTATAAAGAAGGAATAGATCTGCCCCATTCAGCAAATTAAAAAAGACTAAACATTATATATGGCAATTGTGGAAACTTTAAGGAAGAACAAGATTTCATTATGGAGAATATAGGAGAGGTAAAAAATGAGCAAAGGTGCGCAGAAATAGACAGGTAGAGACATTGCCAAAATGGCTCATAGATCTAGGTGTTGTTAGTTTAGGAGTTAGAAGAGGAAGGAAGCTAGTCAGTTACTTTGGGTTTAAACCATCTCAATGTCAAACATCTAATGTCCTTCTGAAGAATTTCGATTTTGTTCTGTCAGTGCTGATGTTCAAAATCAACAGCAATGATGTTTTTTTCTTATTGGATTTGAGAAGGAGGAAAGACAAAATATATATTTGAAGATGAATTAGAAATGATGTTGGTACTTCAACAAGAAAAGATATCTTGCTTGAATTTGCTCCTGCACCCTCATAAAAATTTCTACTAACTTGATACAACTGTGACCACCAGGGGAAAATAAACCAAAATAATTCTACCAATGTATTTCCAGAATTTTGGAATAATTCCCACTAACTAAATATGGATTGTACTGGGTTTAGTTAAGAAATGCTATTGAAATCATTTTTAAGGATATAAAATCTTTGATTTAAAAGACATTATAAAATTTTAGACAAAAAAGGAAAATTGACAATAGTAAATATTAGGAATATGGGACTTTGTTTTCATGTAATAGGTTCGGGACAATTCCTACCTCTCAGTCCAGAGTAGCTGAATTAGATCAATGTCTATGGAAAACAGGGGATTAGGATGAAAGCTGAGTGCATTCAGCTGTAAGTAGTTGAATGCTGAATGAAAAGTTAACTGAATATAGTGGGTCCACTAGAAAATATCAGGCTTGGATATCTCCAATTTGGTATCTCCAAATGTCTTATTTGAAGCAAAATAAATGGGAGAGACATGAGTTCTTAGAAAACATACCCTGAAAAAAGAAAATAAAGGATAAAATTTTATAATTCAGAAGAAAAGCATACCTTTGGAAATGATGTCAATAGGAATTTAAACACAGTTTTAGGAAACAAATTGACATCAATATTGCCTTTCTGAAATTTGATGGAGAAATCCATAGGGAATAAGCAAGACAATGTGAGAAACAAAGCAAAACTTAAGAAAACCGAAGCAGAAGCAGGAACACATAAGCAATTGGATGATATAAGAATAGTTTTAAAGGTCAAAATCCAGTAAAATAAAACTGAAATATTTACAGTTAAAATATTTAGATCTTAATTCATTCCTGAGTTTATTGATCTTATTTTATATTTTATTTTTAATGTATATTATTTCAAGAGAAAGAGAGATAGAACATGAGCAGGTGAGAGGCAGAGAGAGAAGGAGACAGAATCTGAAGCAGGCTCCAGGCTCTGAGCTCTATTGGCACAGAGCCTGACACGGGGCTCAAACTCACGAGCAGTGAGATCATGACCTGAGCCGAAGTCATTTGCTCAACCGATTGAGCCACCCAGGTGCTCCCTGAGTTTATTTTATGTGTAGCATAAGTAATTGGCCCAATTTCATTCTTTTGCATGTCTCATTTTCCTACTACCATGTATGGAAGATCCTGTCTTTTCCCCATGGTGTTTCTTGCCTCTTTTGTTGTATATTGACCATAAAATTTGTGGGATTATCTCTTGGTTCTCTGTTCTTTCCCATTGATCTATATCTGTTTCTGTGCTACTACCATACTGTTTTGATTGCTATAGCTTTGTGGTATATCTTATAATCTGGAATTGTGACACCTCCAGCTTTTTTCTTCTTTCTCAAGATTGCTTTCATTATTCAGGGTCTTTTGTGGTTCCTTTACAAATTTTAGAATTATTTGTTCTAGTTCTAGAAAAACTGGTTTTAATTTTGACAGAGATTGCATTAAGTAAGTAGATTGCTTTGGGTAGTATGGATATTTTGACAATATTATTTCTCCCAATCCATTGGCATAGAATAACCTGCCATTTGGTTGTGCCATCTTCAATTTCTTCATCAATGTTTAATAGGTTTCAGACCACATATCTTTCAACCCTCAATAAAAATATTTGTGGTGAAAATATATAGAATAAAAAATATATAGCTTTAATATTAGTTTCTGCTGATTGGTTAAGTTTTATTTCTTATTTTGCTTAATTGGAAATAAGCAAATTTCTTATGTTGTGTGTTTGTATATTACTTGCAAAAGAGAGACAAGAATATTGTTAACTACAAAAATGATTTCAAGTACTAAGTACATCCCTGCAAGTGCTCTAAGTGCCTGACATATATTATTTAATGAGATACTTATAATAATGCAATATCTTAACTAATGTTATTATTAAGCTGGAAGGTCAATCCAGGTAGGTCAAGTGACTTTCCCGAATTTATACAGCGAGTGAGTGTGTGATACATATAAAAATTCTAAGTACTATAAATGGAATGGTGTTGATCATTTAATTTATATCTTCTATTTTACCTTGTTCCTTGTGTATTTTCATTTGTATTTCAAAGCCCCGTTTTTTAAGATGTGAAAGGTTTACTTAAAATATAAACCAAGTTTGTTCTTTATTGTCAGCACTCAATTTTCAGAAGCAAATTCAAACTAATGTCTGATTTAATACCTTTGTTCTTTCTTTAGAATCACTTCACAAGATTCTACTAAAGATAACCACCTCTAGATGCTACTTAGACCATTCAAAATGCAAATTGGCTTCCAAATATTGAAAATAGAACATGCCATGTGTGATAGAATAACATTCTTACTCCTTCTCCCTCTCTCTCTCTCTCTCTCTCTCTTGCTTTGGTTAAGCTTATTTCATTAAGCTTGTGGATGTGTGTATACTTATGTCTCCACTTTGAAACAAATAAAATTTTATTAGATTTTGTTTTTTAAAAAGTGAGTTGAGGAAACTCTACTCTTCTTTATTTGGGGGATATTTATATTGTACCATTGGCTGAAGTACCGCAGGTGGCAGTGTGTGGGAGGAATGAACTGAACAAAAATATGATTGGTTGGAATGCCAAGACACTTCCCAAAGAGAGCTATGTGATGGTGACATTTCCAAAAATGTCAAAGAAAATAAACATTTGGCTCAGTTACACAGACAGTAATTCCAAAGTTAAATAGCTAATGCTTCTTTTGATTACCCTACTTCACACATAACAGTACATTTTCTGTACATACTGCAACCCATAGTACATGAGGCTGAGAATTCACCAAGCAGGTTATATTTTTGGTTAAATTACTTTAGACTATATAAAGTTGTAAAACATAATTTAAAATTATATTATATAATGTCTGAAGCTTTTTTTTCTAGTTTATTTTATTTCATTTCAATCCAGTCATGGGACCAAGTGCTGAGGTTATAGTTTCTTGTTTTAGGAGCTCTCAGCCTGGCTAGGAGGGGAGGGTGAGAAGGTGACAGAGAGAGGGAGAATAGTAAAGAGGGAGAGAAAAAGGGATGAGGGAGAGGAGGAGGCAGAAACAGGGGGAGGGGAGAGAGAGAGACATTTTTCCAATGGAGTATAAGTGCTATGATAGAGCTCAAAAGGATGGAATGGGAAAATGATCCTTCCTTTTTGATCAGAGTACTAAGAATAAGCTTCATGAAAGAATTTTGTCTTAAAATCTAAGATGGAGTATAAAATAAGATTTATACAAGCATGGAGGGGACACAGAGGGAGAGGGACTGAAAAACTGTTATGTAAATGTCTCTCCTTAGAGCCAATGTGATAAAATAGAATGGAGTCCTCCAATGATACACTGTGGTCCTGGTTGTCTATGGACACAGCCGTACACAGTTTTTGTGGTTTTATTCCCTAAAGTGGCAGGAGATGTGGCTAGGAAGTAGAATGATCCACTCCTATAGGATTTGTATGGTGTAGTCCAATTTTCAATAAGGCAATAGACGTATTGGTGGTGAGTACAGGCTTTTCATTTCCCCTGCCTTTACCCAACCCAGCTGTAAGGCCTATTAAAACAGCTAACACTCATAAGTACTGACTTTATGCTAGACAGTGTGGGGAGCATTTTTATATATCATCTCATTAAATGGTACAATAATTTTGGTAGGTGTTGTGATATCTATTCCCTGGATTCTCACAGTCTAGCTACAATTTACTACCTGCACTGACTTCACTAAACACAAGTATACCAAATGCCTACTAGTGTTAAGCGTTATTTTAGATATAGATCCAAACAAAATAGTAAATAAATTAGACAGAGTTTCTGGTAGCACAGAAGTAACTTCATTTTTTTTTTTTTTTAATGTTTTTATTTGTTTTTGGGAGAGAAAGAGAGAGCAGGAGATGGACAGAGAGAGGGGGAGACACAGAATCCAGAGCAGGTTTCAGGCTCTGAACTGTCAGCACAGAGACCAAGGCAGGGCTTGAACTCTTAAACTGCAAGATCATGACCTAAGCCAAAATCGGAAGCTTAACCAACTTAGCCATCCAGGTGTCCTCAGAAGTAACTTTCTAAGGTGAGAAGGATATAAGCATTTCCATAAAGTGTCAGGTGGTGGTAAATGCCATAAACAAAAGTAAATTGACGTAATGTGGTAAATGGTGAAGATGCAAAAAAAAAAAAATTTGTAAAGGATGTGAAAGAAGACCTCTCTGATTAAAAAAAAAAAATACTTTAAAGATATCTGAATGAATTGGTGGGTCAAACAGTTGGGAGAGAGCAGCCCAGGCCTAGGGAAACTACTAAACCTTCTATGCGTGCTTATTTAAGGAATGAAAGGACACCTACAGGTAGACAGAAATGACTTCAGTAAGACAGACCTGGGATCACAAGGCCTTCAGGCATTATGATCTTGGGTGACTCTCTAATCTTCATCAGTGAACACAGATAACAGAAACTACTAGAACTCAAGGGTAAGGAAAATGAGATTATTGAAGCCAATGACTTTATTACACATTGCGAGTTATGACAGAGACTGCTATTTTTAAGGTATACTAAAGATACTGGAAACATAGATCAGATTGGATAATATATTCATTTAATTCCATCATTCCTATGACACAGCAGTTCACATCCTGGCAAAGGACACTGACGAGGAAGAAAGGCACCCACATAGATTTATTTTGTCTGTATGTATATGTATATCCACACATAAGTGTATATATATGTATATATGTGTTTATATATAGTCTATGTATGTATGTATGTCTCCATGTAGTTATGACAAAAATAATTGCAAGCAAGAAAAGGGAAGCAGACACTCCTAAACACTTAACGCCTGGAGGGAAATCTGGCCCAGTGTCCCCTCTGCTATATTCTATTGGAGAAAACATTTTAAAGGAAGCCAAAATTCAAGGGGAGGAGACATAGACTCACACTTTCAAAAGGAAGAATGTCAGAGACTAAGTAGCTATCCTTAACAAATCATAGCTTTCAATAAATACCACTTTATACTCACAAAGTTGGTAGAAATTAAGACATTTGGTAGTTTGGTGAAGATATAAATTAGGAGGAAGTTTTATGGTTATATATGTAAATACACACATATAAGTGTATGCATGGATATGTACATTTAAGGTCTATAATATACACTTAAATAAAATGGAATTCTATACACATTTTAAACGACTATGATTATCTTTCTGTATCAATAAGTATTCAGAAAAAAGAACTGTTTTAATAGCCAGTTTTCTATCATATGGGCATTCTTTCATTTTTGTATTTCCCTATCATTAAACAATTAGTATATATCTGTAATGCACTAGTTTGTACATTATGCTGAACTTGGAGAATTAGTTGAGAGGCATTTTCTCTTTTTTCTATTATTTGGTAGATATTTTTAAAAATGGGAAGCTTTGTTCTTCAAAACTATGGAAAACTATTTTTAAATCATATTTGTCTCGTGAATTCTTCTCTTATACATTTTTTTAAATTTAATGTTTATTTATTTTTGAGGGAGAAAGACAGAGTGGGAGCAATAGAGAGGCAGAGAGAGAGGGAGACACAGAATCTGAAGCAGGCTCCAGGCTCTGAGCTGTCAGCACAGAGCACGATGAAGGTCTTAAATCCACAGACCGCGAGATAATAACCTGAGCTGAAGTCAGAAGCTTGACCCACTGAGCCACCCCTGTGCCCCATCTTCTCTTAAATAATTTTCAAAAGAGAATCTAATTTATTTAGTGGATAATAGGACTGTTTAATCATTCTGTTTCTTTAGTTAATATCAGAACAATTAATTTTTCAGGAATTTGTCCATTTAAAAATTTTATAACTTCCTGACAAATTTTTAAAACATTGTAATATATCTTTTGTCACTTTTGTTGTATCTGCCTTACATGCCGATTCTGTATATACATGCTGTATAGCTTTATTAATTTTTCTGGAGTTCTTAGCAATATATTGTTTTGCTTAGGGATTATTTCATTAAATGTGTAAAATTCATGGTTGTTATATATTCTTTTTCTTTTTTAATATTTATTATTTTTAAAGTTTATTTTTGAGAGAGAGACAGAGAGTGAGCGGGGAGACACAGAGAGAGGGAGACAAAATTGTAAGCAGGCTTCACGCTGTGAGTTGTCAGCACAGAGCGCAGTGTGGGGCTTGAACTCATGAACCCTGAGATCATGACCTGAGCTGAAACCAAGAGTTGGATGCTTAACTGACTGAGTCACTCAGGTGCCTTTGGTTGTTATAAATTCTTCAAGAATTGTAACTTTTTAATTTGGCATTAAGCTATTCATTTTTGAGTCTATTTTGTCTGATATGAAACAAAGATTCTGTAACTTTTACTTGGTTATTATAGTATGCATATTTAATTTTTCTGTATTCTATCTACATTTACTTTTAGTATACCTCTTTGTGTATGTGTATTACACACACACACACACACTCACACGCACATCCATATAGACAATTTAGTCAAATTGTAAATCCTGTTTTAACTTTGTGAATTTAGTTTATTTTGATTTGATCTCATTATTGATGTGTTTATGTTTTTTCTACAATCTTTTTGTTCTTGTTATTCTCTACTTTTACTCCTTATTTCAGCTTATTTTTGCCTTTGTTGATTTAGTGTTTAATTTTTTATTGTATCTCCTGTATATTCATTTGGAAGATGCTTTATAAAAATTCTTTTTAGTGGATGGGCTTAAAATTTTACATTGCATTCTTAAAGCCTAAATAAATGCCGTAATTCCCTTCTTCAACAACATATACTCAAAAACATTTCACTTTTATTACCTTCTCTTGATTTCCTATTTTTGTATATTATTTTATCATAATTTTCTTTTTTTTAGCTCAATACTCAATAATATCATTATTTTATATGAACTGTGTTTAGACTTATCTACACATTAACTCAATTTTCTAGCTCAAAAGAGACTCCAAATGACTAATAAGACTCATTATCTATTTTTACAGGCTGTCTTCTCATATAAAATATTTCTGATTTTGTTAAAGTATAATTCTTTACCTGTAAATGAAGAAAACATTTTCTTTCACTCTATAAGATAAAGACAATAAACAAAAAACTAAGAACATGGCCTTGGCCCCTTTTAATGACTGCCCCTGTGGCTTTTACATTCTGCTGGTTTCATTTTAAAATTTATTTTCTAATAATTTATGAAGATGGTAAGTTTATATATTTATCTTTATTTATAGTTGAATAAAAAACTGAGGTAGTGTTATTAAATAAACTGTCTTGTATCATTTGTATCATACAGCTTAAAAGTGCAGAAATGGATGTAGCTCTTTTGAGTAGTAGTAATCATAAAATCTTTTATTATTCGGTTGCATCAGATGGTTTAATACCAGAAAAAGTGGGAAAGCAATTAATGTATGTTCATTGGGGATGTTTGGAAGTCAAAGAAATATTTGATGCTCTTTGTTACAAATGAGAATTTGAAAAAATTGCAATGCTTCTTGGAGATTATTAGAGTGGCATAATGTTAATTAATTTGAGCTTATCATATTGGTTTGACTTTGTTGAATAAAATTGCTAAAAAAAATACATCATTGTAGAATAGCTTTTAAAAGGCCATTTATAATCAAATGAAAATATAAATAAAAATAGAAGAATCAAAATGTGTGGAATCCAGCAAAGACAATCTTTACCGCTAAATTTATAGCATTTACTACATGTATTAGAAAAGAAAGAACTAAAATCAATAATCTAAGTTTCCACCTCTGGAAACTGAAAAAAAGAAGAGTGGGTTATATCCAAAGAAAGCACAAGAAAATAAATAGTAAAAATTAGAGCAGGAATCCATGAAATTGACACAGGAAATGAATACAGAAAATCCAAACCAAAAGCATTTGAAAATATCCATAAAATTGATAAATCTCTAGTTATGCTATCTAACTTTTAAGAAAAAAAAGAGAGAGCAAGATAAAAAGGCTCTAGGCTTGTTTATCTTACTCAAGACTGTTTGGATTCTTGGGGTCTTTTGTGGTTGCATATAATTTCATATTTTTTTCTTTATTTCTGTAAAAGACATCATTGGGATTTTGGTAGGAATTTTGATAGGATTTTGATAGAAGTCTACTAAGCCTGTAGATCACTTTGGGTAATATGAACGGTTCAATGATAAACTTCTCTAATTCACAGTGGAGTGCCGTTCTATTTATTTACATCTCTCATCGAAATAGAATGCTCTTCTATTTATTTGTGTCTTCTTAAATTTATTTCATCAATGTTTTATAATTTTCAGTGTATAAGTATTTCATTCCCTCAGCTAAGTCTATTTCAAAGTAATTATTATTGTTTATTTTTATTTTTATTATTTTTGATGCTATTGTAAATAAAATTATTTTTTAAATTTCCTTTTCATATAGGTTACTGTTAGTGTATAGAAGTACAGTTGAATGTTGTAGGTTGATTTTGTTTCCTGAAACTTTACCAACTTCACTTATTCATTATAATGTGATATGTATGTGTAGAGTCATTAGAGTTTTCTGCATATATGATTATGTCATTTGCAAGCAAAGATAGTTTTACTTCTTTCTGACTATATCTTTTATGTCTTTTTCTTGACTCATTATTCTGACTAAGACTTCCAATACCATGCTGAACAGAGGTGAGAATAATGAGCATCCTTGTCTTATTACCAATTTAGAGGTAAAGCTTTACGTTTTCACAACTGAATATAATATTAGCAGTGGGCTTGTCATATATGGGCTTATATTATATTAAGATAATGTCTTTCTATTCCTTGTTTGTTGAGAGTTTTTTTCAGCCACTTGGTAACAAAGTTTGGCAGTTTCTTACAAAAGTAAACTTAGTCTTACTACAGGAGCCGCAGTTGTGCTCCTGGGTGTTTACTCAAATGAGTTGAAAACTTATGTCCACAAAAAAGCCTGAATGTGGATGTTTATAGCAGCTTTATTCATAATTGCCCAAATTTGTTTGAAGGACAACCAAGATATCCTTCAGTAGGTGAACAGACAAACAGACTGGGATACCCCTACAATGGAATATTATTCTTTGCCTAAAAAGAAATGGGCTATCAAGCCAGGAAAAAAAATAAATAAAAGAAGAACCTTAAATTCATATTACGAAGTGAAAGAAGGCAATCTGAAATGACTTCATTTCAATTATATGACACTATGGGAAAGAAAACACTGTATAGACAGTAAAGAAAAATGCCAATAGATTATAGAACTTCAGGGTGGAGGATGGGCAGGGGGAGAAATGTGTAACTGAAGCATAGGGGCTATTCAGAAAAGGAGCTATAATACTGTGATACCATTATAGTGGATACATGGCATTATGCGTTGGACAAAATCTTTGGTAATTTACACTACAAAGAAGAGGCCTGCTGGGAGCCTCACTGGCCTCGCTGGATGAGTCACAGCAAGGATATGGTAGCGTTTGTACAGCTCCTGCCATGAGGAATGAAAACTGGTATCTCCTTCTGCTACTACTGGCTCATATTGGAAATGAGGCTGCTGGTATTGACCAGGCCTCACAATATTCCAGATCAGACCGATATTCCCCACACAGATTGCTCATAAGGAAAAGCATATCCCTGCCTTTTCCAAAGAGATTCCAGATGAAAGCATTGTAGATGATTGTCAAAAGGCTCTTCCTATGGGCCTTGCAGATCCAAGACTTACAAAATAAAGAGGGCTTGAGTCTGGCCTTGAGACAAAGAGCCTAATTTAGAGTTAAGGGCAAATATCCACTCCCACCCATTTGTTTCTCCTTGGAGCATTTTCTGGCCTTGTATATGCTGATTACTCCCTGTGAAGGAACCTACTGAGGAACTTCTTTTGTGATTATGAGAGCAGAGGTGTTCCCTGAAAGACCTGTTTTTCTTGATACTTCACCTTAAACAAGCTATTGACCCCTGCCCACAAAGAAGTAACTTCACCCTTTCTATACTAAAAACTTTGTCTGGTATGCTAAAGACGCCTTCCTTCCCCATAGGACAGGCATCTAAATCCCCTACCTCAATCACTATTGTAGACATTATGCATGAGTCTTATACATATCTATATTCTGGGAAATTCTTACATATCATCAAAGAAGTTTGTTATCAGAAATCATTCTCTAAGGCAAATACCACTTCTGTGCCGTCCCCCAAATACTTAATGATAAAATAAAGTTGAGCCCGAGTCAGAACAGAGATGCCTGCCTGGTGATCAGAAAGAATATCAGGTGCTATCTTTCTCTCTCTCTCTCTCTCTCTCTCTCTCTCTCTCTCTCTCTCTCTCGCCGACGCCGTCCATCCTTCAGGGACCCCTGGACCTGCTGGAGCCGGCCTCTAACAGAGGCCTTAATATAAACCGTGGTCTTTAGGTAGTAATAAAGTATCAATATTGGTTCATCAATTGTAACAAACATACCACAGGAAGCAAAGATGTTAATAATAGGAGAAATTGTATAGGAATGCTGGGGTGGAAAGGTAGGAATAGGCAGTGGGATATATGGAACCTCTCTGTACTTTCCATGCTTCTTTTTTGTAAACCTAAGCTTTCTCTAAAACACAAAGTCTATTAATAAAAAATAAAATTCCATTTATAATATTTAAAAGTAAACATTTATTGTATTATTCTTATTCCTTAAGAAACATTCCAAAACACTACACCTAGTAACAAGGCTTCTCTTAAATGTCTTCAGTGTTTCTCATTTTGCATTGAATGGGAGTATTCAAATAGGAACAGGCTTGCATAGGCTAACCATCCCCCACCCCATCTAAAGCTATTATACTTTGTGTGGTTTGTCATAATAAGGCCAAGAGAAAATGAATAACATTCAAATATCATCAATAAGCTTCATGACCAAAAGATTTTCTATTCTGAGATCTAAAAGTAAGTCACCTAAATACCTTGGTGAACTGTTTTGTAATGAAATACAAATAATTATTTGGAATTCAGAAGAGTTGAGCCAGATACTGCCTTTGTTAAAACTACAGAGTTATCTTGGTGAAATCTTTTATGTTCTTGAGTTTATTGTCTTCATTTGTATAAAGAGTAGCTTGTATTATCTCTGGGGTCTCATGCACCTCTACATTCTATTGTATGATCATATAGTTGTACTTGTTAATGAGCAGCTTGTGATTTTATGTGCTGAGACAGTTCATGCAAATGTATTCTTAAGACTCAGAAGCCTGTTTTTATGCAAATAAACCAAGTGATGAAAAATAAAGGAAATGAAGATAATTATGAGCAATATTAATTTACCATCTGTATAAGTCATTTTCTCCATTCTTAAGTCTTTCTTTAAATATGAAAACAAAATTTGGGGGAATAGCAAACTAAAAGTCATCATCATAATGACTGAAAGTACTTTTCATTACCCAAACAGGAACTTCAATGTTTGAAATTACTGAGATATTACATATGGGTAATTTCATCAGACCAAGTCTTTTAGAGAAAGGAAGATTTGGGGTATTTAATTTAGGTGATACTTATTTTGAAAGCCTAAAAATTAACAGAGGTTAAGCTTCTTCCTCGTTTAGAAGATTATTGATATAGGAGCACCTAGGTGGCTAAATCAGTTAAGCATCCGATTTCAGCTCAGGTTATGATCTCTCCTGCCCTTAGTCTGAGCTTCGCATCAGGCTCTCTACTATCAGCACAGAGCCTACTTCAGATCCTCTGTACCTCCCTCTCTCTGCCCCTCCCCCACTTGCTTTCTCTTTCTCAAAAATAAATAAGCATTAGAAAAAAGATTATTGGTATGGATCCTGAGGTCTATTAAAAATTGTCTTTCACTTTTTCCATTTCATAGAAACAATTTATGAGTTAAAATTAATTAGCTCCATTTAGGTATATTTATGTAAAAACTGGCTTTCAAAAATCTCTATTTTCAAATCAGTTCATCTTTAACATTGATACATCATTATAACTACTTACAGAGGACCAAAGTCAACACACTGTTATAATTAACATTTTTTTAAAAACTTGCAACATTTTAAAATTGTTATCTCTCTTCCTTAATAGTTAATGTGCTCTCTTATGTAAATTACCAAAAAGTTAATACTGAAATCATTAATAAACAATTTTCCTCTCAAATTTAGACTCATTATTTGATGGTTCTAGAGTACTTCCAATTGTTCATTTAAGATAAAAACTTATTGTGAGTTCATAATTTTCAGAATTCTGTGAGGGTATAGTTATTTTCGGTGTTCCATTTTAAGATTTTTGTTTTATTAACTTCAAATTGTTGTCAAAATGAGGCACAAATCAAGTGGAACAATTTCACTGGAGACTGATTAATGAAGCACGATGCTTGCTTATTAATGGGAAGTGGGCAATATTGTGTGATTAATTGGAATGGGACATAGAAACTGTTGTAGTGGGGTTGAGTATATCTACTCAGGAAAACAAATGATAGATCAGACCATTAGCTGCAAGGCACTGAATTGGAACAAAGGGAATTTGATGTTCTTTTAAGTAATATTTCTATCAAGTTGTAGTAAAGAAACGAATTTCCCTTCTCTTCTCTAGAGAGTTTCCTGTCTGAACACTGAGCACGGATCACACAGAATCAGATTATTTTTCTTTTTGAATGATGCTAGGAAAACCTAGGTAAGTTTTCACTCTATAGCCCTGTTTGGCAATATTCTTTTAAGGCCACAAAATTTTTGTCTTTAAAGGAAACAAATCTCCTATTGCAAGATACATTGATTTCAATTGCATCTAATTTTCTTAAATCATGGAGTGGTATATCCTTAAAGTTATTTTGAAATAGACCTTAGGAATCTTCATGATTTGAGGTAGATACTTTAATTTGATAAACTTCATTTAATGTACTATGAGCTCATGAACACTTTGTCATAAATATTCTGCAGAAAAGTAATAGATGTTTTTCCTCACAATTATACCTATTTTCAAGGAATTTTTTTTCTGATATTATCCCCAAATTCCAGAGCATTCCTGGTTGTGACTAGGGTGCCACTTTTCATTAAACACAAATCTTACTCACGTCCTTGGTGATCTCTCTTGCCTCAGAAATGCACTTATGGTTTATATCACTCATTTGGCCTGGGCGCATGTCATTAGTCTTTTTGAAGTTTGCATTCTTTGAATCACCAGGGGACTTTAAACTATTTTATAGCACGGTTCATGCTGGCAATGAAATCAGAGGAGGAAGAATGTGGATAAGGATAATAAAGAAAGATTTCATAGGGAAGTCTTTTTTTTAAAAAATATTTTTATTTATTTCTAGGAGAGAGAGAGAGAGAGACAGCGTGAGCAGGGGAGGGTCAGAGAGAGAGGGAGTCACAGACTGAAACAGGCTCCAGGCTCTGAGCTGGCAGTCAGCACAGAGCCCGACGCAGGGCTCGAACCCACGAACCGCGAGATCATGACCTAAGCGAAAGTCGGACGCTTAACCGACTAAGCCACCCAGGCGCTCTGGGAAGTCTTTATGTAAACTGAATCTTGGGAGATTCATCTAGGCAGAGAGGAGGAAAGAAGTTAACCCAGTTGTTGGAACTAATGCAGTAGAAGCACAGAGATGGTGACAATGATCTAGGGATATCACTGCTATTTAAACAGTCTAGGAGCACATATAACTTTAAATGAAAGTGATGGCATCAGTAATGAAAATCAAGAGATTGATGCAACATTTAATTTAGAATTAAATCAGAGGGAAAATCTGTTAAATCCTTTGGTGAAGGAGAGTTTGGACCTCTTAACATCCATAGTTCAATTCTAAGATTCTATATTCCAGGGTTTTGACTATTCATTGATTATCAGAGGTATTATCAAAACAAGACACAAATCATGCAAACTGAATTTAAAGGAGACTGATTTATAAACTAGAATCCCTGCTTATTAGCTTAATGGTAGATCATTATATCTAAGCAATATGGCACCATTCACTGGAGTGGATTATAAGAAACCTATCCTGGTGGAATTGAGTCTGTCCATACAGGCAAACAAATTATACTTTAATGTTAACTTTAATATTAATTGTGACTTTTTCTACGTACTCCTTGACCTTAAACCTGAAGATAGAAATTAACTTTTGGATTAGTTTCGATGTACAAATTTAGATACGTATTTGCATTTAAAATATCTTGTACCTGAGAGAGTCAGAGAAATTTTGAACAGAGGAATCAGATAATAGCTTTCATCAAGGTGTATTTCACGAAGGAATATTATTTAATCCCTAATTATTTTTAACTTTAACTTGGCTGAACACTTGGTATTTTAAAAGCAAGGTTATTATTTTTGCAAGAGGACCCTATAATATTAGAGTTTAGATCAATAAACACTGGCAGCTTTCTGCATGTTACTAAGGCATATACTTACTAAAGTTTCCCTTGGTTGGAAGTCACCAGTGTGCACAAGCCATGCATGTGGGAATGGATTGCTGAGGATTTTACGGGCTAAGATAAGCTTTTATGACATGTACTTCAAATGAGTAGTTACTTCAATGTATCACTCCTAGTTTTTTACTTTTCTATGACAAATGTCTAGGAATTTGAGTCTTCATTTTGTTTCCTACCCATTGAAATGTTAAGCAAATTGTTATATAGCAAGTTGTTGTATATAGAAATACAGGAGTATGTCTATATTAGTTTTCTGAATAATCTTAAGGGATGTTTATTATCCCAATCCAGATGTTCAGGTATTAAAGCACATCAGTAGAGATATAGAGTAGCTCTATACTAGGTATTAGTTAGGGCATATAATTTGGAATTCAAATTCCAGCCTGTACCTACTAACGGTTCAGCTAGAGAAACTAGTGCCGGGTGCTGGAGTACCCCGACCTTTGCTTCATGTCGATCTTGGACAAATATACATTAAGAGAGATATTTTTCATCAGAAATTTAGGAAGTTTTGTCAACCATTGCTTCTGAAGGCATCTCAGGAGACAAATATCAAGACACTTTTACTTTTTAATGTTTATTTATTTTAGAGAGAGAGAGAGGGAGAGAGAGTGCTTGCACTCAGGGGAGGGAAGAGTGGATCCAAAGTGGGGTCTGTGCTGACAGCAAAAGCCCGATGCAGGGCTTCTAGCATGCAACACATTGCTTAATTATTTCCATTTTCAATCTCTTCCGTAACAACACCATAACTTTCCACAATAGTGTGATTGGAATAAGAGAGCAGAATAAAAGTGTGTGTGTGCGTGTGTGTATATTTGTGTGCATGTGGAAGGGGCTAGTGGTATATATGCTGGTGGAAATGATCTTATCAGGAAAGAAAATCGCCACTGGTTTCCAATTGTTTGGACTTTTCCTCTCTGACCTGAGGCTGATATTTTGCTTTTTTGTAGTCCTTGTTTTACATATGGGAAATATTAAAAGATTCAGGCAAGAAGATATGGGCAATCAGCAAAGATGCTCCAAGTCATTAAATATGAAGAAGAGTGAATAGAAGTTTATATGAAAATATCTTAACCAATCACACTGGTATTTTGTATTAAGGATTTATTAGCTAATGAAAAAATAGTCTGCCTCACCTCCTATAAATGCATTAGGCCTTAGATTATTGGTATTTTATGCTGATATCTAATTTATAGAAAGTCTTCCACGTATATAAATAAAATTTTTAAATCATATTTATTATTCTATAAGTGCAAAAACAGATTTTTATTCATACTGATAATAAGAGACATTTGTATCTAGAATAAAATATTAACCACTGTAAATCAGTTGGCTTTTATGAGCTTATACCTTGGACTGTTGCCATCTGAAAACAGTTTCAAGAGAACCCTGTGAGATACTTGCATGTAATTACTCTGCAAGTGTCATTGTTTGTTTTGTTATGATTGCTTTTGAGCCACTTATTACGGACATTTTATTATTATTTTTTTAGAATTTTTTAATGTTTATTTCTGAGAGAGAGAGAGAGAGAAAGAGAGAGAATGAATGGGGAAGGGGCAGAGGGAGAGGGAGACACAGAATCCAAAGCAGGCTCCAGGTTCTGAGCTGTCAGCACAGAGCCTAATGCGGGGCTCAAACTCATAAACTGTGAGATCATGACCTGAGCCCAGGTCAGACGCTTAACCAACTGAGCCACCGAGGAGCCCCATTATGGAAATTCTTAATATTATCCAAAAGTAGAGAAGCTTGTATTAAAACCTCAAATATCTGTCATCCAGTGTCATGAAATCTAACTAATGACAAATCTTATTTCATTTATACCTTTCTTTTTCTTATTTCCCCTACAGAGTTATTTTGAAAGTGTGTCTCAGGCATCATTATAATGTTACACATAAATATATACGTATGTATCTCTAAAATTAAGCACATATTTTCTAATGTGGCTACAATACCATTATAATACAAAAAATGACAAATGTTTCTTAATATAACAAAATCTCTAATGGTTAACTTTGTGTTGTCTCACTCTATTGTGTTTTGATATAGAATATATGTTAATTGTTATATATAATTTTATACTGATATTTATATAGATTATATATTTATATTAACTATACTAATTTTACTGTTAA
>NW_027551563.1:2155506-2214125 GCF_008692635.1 Crocuta crocuta | reverse complement strand
TAGGAAACCAAAATGTTTATATATTACATTTGTTTTAAAGATTTTCTCAATATCTTTTAATCTGTAGATTCCATAGCCCACTTTTATCCCTTTTTTATTTATTCATGGAAGAAATAGATTGTCCTCCAAAATACCTCTGTATTTTGAATATTGCTTTACTGCATTCTTGTGGTTTCACATAATTTTTAAAGTAGTGTATTTTCTATCATCTGCTAGCTAGATCTAGAAATTAGTTTATATAAAGATTCCATTTTTTGGAAAAAAAAACTAATTGATGGTGCTTCTTTTTTCAACAAGAGTTTCTTAATATACAATTGAGGATTTTTTTGTTTTTACGTTTTGTTTTGTTTTGTCTTTTTGGAGTGTTAGTTATCACTGAGGGTCATTGGTAGATACATTATTTTTCAGGAATTTACATTTTTAATTTTTAATTTAATTTTTTAACTAGTTTATTGTCAAGTTGGTTTTTGTATAACACCCAGTGCTCATCCCAACAAGTGCCCTCCTCCATACCCATCACCCCCTTTCCCCTTGCCCTCACCCGCATCAGCCCTCAGTTTGTTCTCAGCATTCAAGAGTCTCTCATGGTTTGCCTCCCTCCCTCTCCCCAACTATTTTTCACCATCTCCTCCCCCATGGTCCTCTGTTAACTTCCTCCCAATCCACCTATACATGCAAACATGTGGTATCTGTCCTTCTTTGCCTGACATATTTCACTCAGCATAATACCCTCAAGTTCCATCCATGTTACTACACATGGCCAGATTTCATTCTTTCTCATTGCCATGTAGTATTCCACTGAATACATAAACCACATCTTCTTGATCCATTCATCAGTTGATGGACACTTAGGCTCTTTCCATGTTTTGGCTATTGTTGAGAGTGCTGCTATGAACATTGGGGTACATGTGCCCCTTTGCATCAGCACTCCTGTATCCCTTGGGTAAATTCCTAGCAGTGCTATTGCTGGGTCATAGGGGAGTTCTATTGTTAATTTTTTGAGGAACCTCCACACTGTTTTCCAGAGGGGCTGCACCAGTTTACATTCCCACCAACAGTGTAGGAGGGTGCCCGTTTCTCCACTCCTCGCCATGATCTATAGTCTCCTGATTTGTTCATTTTCANTGTGATGCCTCCCATTTTGGTTTTCTTCTTCAATATTACTTTGGCTATTCGGGGTCTTTTGTAGTTCTATACAAATTTTAGGATAGTTTGTTCTAGTTTTGAGAAGAATGCTGGTGCAATTTTGATTGGAATTGCACTGAATGTGTAGATCACTTTGGGTAAGAATGACATTTTAATAATATTTATTCTTCTGATCCACGAGAATGGAATGTTTCTCCATTCTCTGTGTCTTCTTCAATTTCCTTCTTAAGTTTTCTATAGTTTTCATCATACAGATCTCTTATACCTTTGGTTAGGCTTATTCCTAGGTATTTTATGGGTTTTTGTTCAATTGTGAATGGGATCAGTTTCTTTATTTCTCTTTCTGTTGCTTCATTATTGGTGTATAGAAATGCAACTGATTTCTGTACGTTGATTTTGTATCCTGCAACTTTGCTGAATTCTTGGATCAGTTCTAGTAGGCTTCTGGTGGAGTCTGTCGGGTTTTCTATGTAGAGTATCAGGTCGTCTGTGAAAAGTAAAAGTTTGACTTCTTCTTTGTCAGTTCTGATGCCTTTTATTTCCTTTCGTTGTCTGATGGCTGATGCTAGGACTTCCAGCACTATGTTAAACAACAGTGGTGAGAGTGGACATCTCTGTCATGTTCCTGATCTCAGGGGGAAAGCTCTCAGTTTTTTCCCATTGAGAATGATGTTAGCTGAGGGCTTATCATAGATGGCTTTTATGATGTTTAAGTAAGTTCCTTCTATCCCGGCTTTCTCTAGGGTCTTTATTAAGAAAGGATGCTATATTTTGTCAAATGCTTTTTCTGCATCTATTTACGTTTTTAATTTTTAAAAAGTTTTCTAACAGATGAACAATCTATTCTTATTGCTTTCAGGTTTTTTACTGTGGTATAATTTTACATAAAGTGATATGCAAAGAACTTAACAGTATACTGGGTTTTGACAAATGTTTATACCCATGGAACTAAAAGAATGATCAATATCTGAGCTTCCTCTTCCTACCTCTGACTTTGGAAAGAAGGCAAGGTTAACATTTTTATTATCAAAAACGAGTTTTATCTTCTTGAATTTCATATAAACAGAATCAAACATGTTTTCTTATAAGTCTGATTTCATTTCTTAGTATAATGTATTGAAAACTCATCTATATTGTTACATACATCATTAATTGATTCCCTTTTATTTATTAAGTATATCCCATAGTGTGAATATAGTAAAAGATAAACTGAGACATATTAAGATTGTAAGAGTTTATTTGAGCAAAAATGGGTTCGCATTGGGCAGCACCAAACCAGAGTGGCTGGGAGCACTACCCAGACAGGAGTCAGGAGAGGGGCTTATACAAGGGACGTGCAGAACTAATAAAAGGAAATTAGTTGTTTGGCTATAACTTAAAATCTAGTTGAGTGCAATTTGATGTCTTTAGTATTTTGATTTTATAACCTTGAAGCACTTACAGACTTAGATTTTGGTGTGTTTATGTAGGCTACCACAGCATTAAAGTCTATTGGCTTTCTTATTTAATTAATTTAGCACTATGGTTGATTTTTGATCCTCCAGTTGATGATTATGTAAGTTGTTTTCAAATGTTGCCTACTCTGGAAAATCAGTTATGAACATTCTTGCAGAATAAGTTTTGTAAATATGTACTTTTATGTTTATTGGCTACATACCAAGGAGTGGAATGTCTAGATTATATAGTAAATTGTATACTTAACTTTCTAAGAAACTGTCATGGGTTTCCAGCATGGAGCCATTATGCATTTCCAGAAGAGATGAGATTTTTCCATATCCTTGTCAACACTGGACCTAGTTAATCTTCTTTTATTTTATTTTAAGTTTTAAAATTCAGCCACCTGGTGGGTATGTAGTAGTAACGTATTGTGATTTACTTTGAATTTATCTGACAATTGAAGATGTTATCACTTCTTAAGGTGCTAATTGGTCATTTACATATAAGTGTTGACCTTTCAACATTTTTATAAGAATTTTGTTGTTTGCCTTCTCATTTTTGAGTTTTAAGAGTTTTTTATATATTTAGTATAAGTCCTTTGTCACTGGTATGAATTACAAGCATTCTTTCCCAGTCTTTGATGTTTTTATTTCCTTAACAAAATTTTTTATAAAGAGTAATTTTTATTTTAATGAATTGTTTATCATGTTAATTTTGTGGAAGGTGTCCTTTAAATCCTATGCAAGAAATGTTTGTCCACATGAAGAGATTGAAGATATTCTCTTTTTTTTTTTTTATTTATTTTTGAGAGACAGAGCACAAGTTGGGGAGGGGCAGAGAGAGAATGAGACACAGAATCCAAAGCAGGCTCCAGGCACTGAGCTGTCAGCAAAGAGCTCGACCCAGGGCTCAAACTCACAAACCACAAGATCGTTACCTGAGCCAAAGTCGGATACTCAACCGACTGAGCCACCCAGGCACCCCTGACATTCTCTTATTTCTGAAAGATTTGTTGTCTTAACACTTAAATTAGATCTATTATCTGAGATTGAATTTTGTATATATGAGATTGGGTTTGTTTCTAACCATAAACATACCCAGTGGTTAGCACAGTTTATGGAAAAGACTTGTTTATCATTTTATTGCATTGGCTTTTTGTCAATAAATGCTTGATTGACTATATACATGTCAATTTCTTTGCTCTCCACTATGTTCCATTTTTTACACCAATTCCATACTACCTTAATTAATGTATTTTTACATTGAACTTTGAAACCAGGTAGTGCAAGTCCTCTAACTTTATTCTCTACCCCTCTTCCTCCTTTTTCTTTCTCATGCACAAACATTCCTTCTCTCTATGCCCTGTATATTCTAGGTATTTTTAATTTCCATACAAAATCTCAAATTTATTTGTCCATTTCTATAAAAAAATTGACATTGTGGTGACACAATATGCATAGAATTGATATTCTAATAACATTGAAACCTCAGTTAATTAATGTTATATTTTTTCCTTTTTAAGTCTTCACTAATCTCTTTCAGCAATATATTCTTGTGCCCAGTAAAAATATCATGCACAATTTTATTGAATTTGTGAATGTATTTATTAATTTTATTGAATTAATGCATTCTCAAATTTATTATTTCTATTAAATATTTATTGCTACTATAAATGGCATTCTTCTAGTGTTATTGAGAAATACATCATTGCATAAGTTTAAAGCATCTGCATAAAGGTTTGATTTGTATATATCATAAAATGACTACCACAGTAGGTTCAGCTAACATCCATTTCATATATTCTGACAGTAAAAAAAGAAAAGAAAGAAAAAAAGGAGAAAAATTTTCTTCTTGTGATAACTCTTAAGACTTACTTTAACAACTTCCCTATATATCATACAGCAGTGTTAGCTATAGCCATAAAGCATATTTTAAAATTTAATTTTCTGGTTATTTATTGCTAGCATATATATTAAATTGAATATTGATCTTGTTTCTTGATATCTTGCTAAATTCATGTATTATTTCAGGTCACTTGTCTGTAGATTCCTTTGAAAATTTTATGTCCATAATCATATCATCAGCAGAAAAAATCTATATCTCTTTTCAATGTTTATATGCTTTACTTCTTTAAAAAAATTTCTTTTGTCCTCACTGCTTTTAACTAGAACCTAAATTGTGATACTGAATATGTGTTAAAATAAAACATCTTGCCTGGCTCCTAATTTTAGGAAACAATATTTCATCAGTAAGTATGATGTTAGCAGTATGTCTTAGGTGTAAATCCTTTATTAGATTGAAGACATTTTTTCATTCTATTTCCAAATGATTAAAGTTAAAATTCATTATTCCAACACATTCTTCATTTTACTCTATGCTGTATATATTATAGTTTCAAATTAATATTCCCATATTATTATTAGGGCTATGATTATTGAAATTAGTTTTGGAGTTTTTGTTAATTTATTTTGTATTTTTTGGCCTATATCACAAAGCAAAATTTTACTGCTAATTTGCTGTTTTATTTTTTTTATTTTTTAAATGTTTTATTTATTTCTGAGAGAGAGAGAGAGGCAGCGTGAGCAGGGGAGGGTCAGAGAGAGAGGGAGACATAGATTCTGAAGCAGGCTCCAGGCTCTAAGCTAGCTGTCAGCAGACAACCCAACGATGCGGGGCTCGAACCCATGAACCATGAGAGCATGTCCTGAGCTGAAGTCGGACACTTAGCCGACTGAGCCACCCAGGTGCCCCTAATTTACTGTGTTTTAAATTTATTTGAAATAATTCCTTCCTGTTTAGATATGTCACCAATTTTGCAAACTATATTCTCAGTTAAAGAATTTTGGAACATTTTTATTTTTATGTTTATCAATAAGGAGAAAGGTTAGCAAGCATATTATTTATACATGCTTTACCTTTTTTAAACTTAGTATTTTGTTTTGTTTTGTTTTAAAGTTTTGAGGGGAGAAGCTTCTTGTGTATTATCTGAGTAATAACTTTCTTTCTACCGAGAAACAGGTTTATTTTTATCTTTGAAATATTTTGGTATTTCTTTAGGATCTTTTGAATCAGTATTTTATATTAATTATATATGTAATGTACAGTCTAACTGAATACTTTGATATATGCAAAGGCTAAGAAATCATACATTAAAGTTTAGTTAATATTTAGAATGGAACATATATAAACCACAATTTCCATTTTTTAATTTTGTTAGAATATCAATAAGGATAAAGACAATTATTATAATATTAAACCTTTAACTTAAGGCATTTTTAAATATTTTTTTCTAAATAACCAGGTAGGGTATGACTATTATAGGAAATAATAAAATACAGAAGAAAACAGGCAGGAAAAAAATATTTACAATTGTTCGACCTATAGAGAATAGTGTAGGCAATTTATTGCATAGCGTGTCATATATATTTTATATGTAGTCTACTTATTTAGATTTTATATTCCATATCAATATGTACTATGAAAACACTAAATAAAACTCTTCCTAATCAGCTCGATATTTCTTAAATATCATGAACACATTACATTTGTATAAAAGAAAATTTAATGGTTGAATGATGATGATGATGATGATAATAACAATAATAAGAAGATAGTTAATATTAACCTAATTTGCCATGTACCAGACACTGTTCAAAATGCTTTAGTTGCATTAACACAGCAAATCTTCACAACTATATTATAAAGGAAGGATTATTATTATTTTGCTCAATTACAGCTAAGGGAACTGAATCACAAAGAAATAACCTGCCCAGAGTCATTCTATTAGTAAATGGTTCCTTAGCTCATGCTCTGAAACACTTTATCACACCATTACATGTGTTGCTCTATAACTTATCTAACTGTTCCACAAGAGTTGGAATATTTTTATTTTACTGTGTGTTACCTGTTTATAAATGGCCTGCAATAGTAATCACTTATGCGTTTTAACATTTCATTGTTTCCTTAACAGGGGCACCAGGGTAGCTCAGTAGACTAAGTCTCTGACTTCAGCTCAGGTCATGATCTCACAGTATGTGGGTTCGAGCCCTGACTCAGATTCTGCATCTCTCTTTCTATCTGCCCCTCTTCTGCTTGCTCTCTGTCTCTCTCAAAATTAAATAAACATTAAATTTTTAAAAAGTTATTTTCTTAGCATAAATCCTTACTAGTGCTTTTGCGCAATACTTTGACAATTTGGTGAGCATGGGAAAAATACCAGCCAATGAAGCTGGCTTTGCGATTATAAGCACACCTGGTTTTATTGTACTTTACTGTGTTTCACAGATATTGTGTTTTTTACAAAGTGAAAGACTGGCAACCCTGCATCAGGTAAATCTATTGACACCATTATTTAAACAGAATTTGCTCACTTTGTGTTTCTGTGTCACATGTTAGTAATTCCTACAATACTTCAAACTTTTTTATTATTATATTTGTTATGGTGATCAGTGGTCAGTGTTCATTTACGATACTATTGTAATTGTTTGGGGGCACATGAACTGTGTCTATGTGAGGTACTGAACTTAAGTGATAAATGTGTGTTCTTACTATTGCACTGACTGCTATTTTCCATTTCTCTCCCTCTTCTTGGGCGTCTGTATCCCTGAGACACAATACTGAAATTAGGCCAGTTAGTAACTTTACAATGGCCTCTAAGTGTTCAAGTGAAAGCAAGAGTCACACATGTCTCACTTTAAATCAAAAGCTAGAAATGATTAAGCTTTAGTGAGGAAGAGACATCAAAAATTTGAGATAGGCTAAAAGCAAGGCCTCTTGCACCAGCTACCAAACTGCAAATGCAAAAGAAAATTTCTTGAAGGAAATAAAAAATGCTTCTCTAGTGAAAAATATAGATTATGAAGAAGGCAGTACAGTCTTATTCCTGATATAGAGTAAAGTTTTAGTGGTCTGGATAAAAGATCAAGTCAACTATAACATTCCCTTAAGTCAAAGCCTAATCCAGAGGAAGGCCCTATCTCTCTTCAATGCTATGAAGCCTGAGAGACCTTGAGGAAGCTGGGAGCTAGCAGAGGTTGGTTCAAGAGGTTTCAGGAAACAAGCCATCTCCATGACATAAACGTGCAAGGTGAAAGAGCAAGTTATCTCATGCTGCTAAGTTAATCAATGCCTGTGGCTACTCTAAACAACAGATTTTCAATGTAGATTAAACAGCCTTATATCAGAAGAAAAGTCATCTAAGACTTTCATAGCTATAGAGAAGTAAATGCCTGGCTTCAAAGGACAGACTGACTCTCTTGTTAGGGGCCAATGCAGCTTGTGATTTTATTTTGAAGTCAATGCTTATTTACCATTCTGAAAATCCTAGGGCTCTTAAAATGTTTGCCCAGTCTATTCTGCCTGTGCTCTAGAAATAGAACAACAAAGCCTGGATGATAGCACATCTGTTTCCAACATGGTTTACTGAATAGTTTAAGCCCATAGTTGAAAACTACTGCTCGAAAAGACAGACAAAAGAAGGAAAGGAAAGGACAGGACAGGACAGGAAAGGAAAAAGGAAAGGAAGGAAGGAGGAAAGAAAGAAAGAAAGGAAGGAAGGAAGGAAGGAAGGAAGAAAGAAAGAAAGAAAGAAAGAAAGAAAGAAAGAAAGAAAGAAAGAAAGAAAGAAAGAAAACAGAAGGATTCCTTTCAAAATATGACTGCTCACTGACAATGTACCTGGTCACCCAAGAGCTCCAATCGAGAAATACAGTGAGCTGAACATTGTTTCAGGTTTGCTAACACAACTTCCATTCTGCAGCCTATGGATCAGGGAGTATTTTCAATTTTCAGTTCTTATGATTGAGGAAATAAATACATTCCATAAGCTTATAGCTACCGAGATAGTGATTCCCATAATGAATCCCATAAAATTGAATGCAAAATTCAATTTTGCAAAGCAAATTGAAAACCTTCAGGAAAAAAAATTCACTGATCTAGATACCATTAAGAACATTCATGATTCATAGAAAATGGCCAAAGTATCATTAACAGACATTTGGTAGAGTTGATCCCTACCCTCATGGATGATTTTGAGAGGTTCATGACTTCAGTGAGGGAAATAACTGCAGATGTGGTGGAAGTAGCAATAGAACTAGAATTCAAAGGGCAGCCTGAAGATCTGATTGAATTACTACAATCTCATGATAAAATGTGAACAGATGAGGACTTGCTTCCTATGAATGGGCAAAGAAAATGGTTTGTTGAGAGGGAAACTACTCCTGTCAAAGGTGCTGTGAAGATTGTTGTAATGAAAACAAAGGATTTAGAATATTACCTAAACTTAGTTTCTAAAGCAGTGGCAGGGTGTGAGAGAAGTGACCACAATTTTGAAAGTTGTACTGTGAGTAAAATACGCTTAAACTGCATCATGTGCTGTGGAGAATTCATCTGTGAAACAGCCAGTTGATACAACAAACTTCATTATTCTCTTCTTTTAAGAAATTGCCGCATTCACCCCAACCTTCAGCAACGACAATCCTGACCAATCAGCAACAATTGACTTTGAGGCAAGACCCTCCACCAAGAAGATTATGACTCATTGAAAACACAGATGATACCATGTTTTAGCAATAAAGTATTTTTAAATTTAGCCATGTGCATTGTTTTTGTAGACATAATGCTGTTGAACACTTAATAGCCTGTAGTGTGGTGTAAAAATAACTATTATGTATACTGGAAACCTCCTACAAAAAATTGTTTGACATGTTTTATTGTGATATTTACTTTATTTTAATGATCTGGAACCAGACCTTCAATGTATTTGAGGTATACCTGTACAGTTCTCAGAAACCCCAGGTCTATTATCACAAAGAATAATATAAAAGGATAAATTTGAGCTGAGAGGCATAAAATAAAGTATATTGTTTATTATATTAAATATGAATTGATGGAATTTTATTCTTTTAAGTTTATTTTATTTTTGGAACAGACAGAGAGAATGTGACCAGGAGAGGTGCAGGGAGAGGGTAGGGGTGAGAGAGAGACTCCCAAGCAGTCTCTGTGCTGTCAGCGCAGAACCCAGTGCAGGGCTCTAACTCACAGATCACGAGATCATGACCTGAACTGAAATCGAGAATCAGCCACTTAACCTACTGAGCCACCCAGGAGCACTGCCTTGATGGAATTTTCTGACAAAGAACAGAGATTGCGTGTGTGTTTATTTATTTAAAAAAACAGGGGCGCCTGGGTGGCTTAGTCAGTTAAGCGTCCGACTTTCGCTTAGGTCATGATCTCGCGGTTCGTGGGTTCGAGCCCCACGTCGGGCTCTGTGCTGACTGCCAGCTCAGAGCCTGGAGCCTGCTTCAGTCTGTGACTCCCTGTCTCTCTGACCCTCCCCTGCTCACGCTGTCTCTCTCTCTCTCTCCTAGAAATAAAATAAAAAACATTAAAAAAAAATTTAAAAAAACATTACAACATATAGTTTCAACAGAGAAAGGTCTTCTATTTCTATTATTTGATAAGATTTCCTTGGAAGTCCTATTGAATACTATTAAACAGTAAAATGTGAACATCAAGAATCAGAATAGGAGTTGTGTTGGAAAGAGAAACAGTCATGCAGGAAACAAAATATCCAAAGGAAAAGATTGAGTTAGAAGTGCATTGTAAACTACAACTAGGAAGAGTAAAGCAGAATCTAAATCTAGGGAAATTTGAGGAAGGAAGTGGAGACAAATCTGGAAGCTACAATGAGAAAGAAGAATGCAGATTACACCCGAAGATCTAGTATTTCCAAAGGTCTAAGGGAAAATAAATCCAACATTTGGAGAAGCCTACAGGCAAAGAAGCAAGGAAAGTCCATTTTAAGTCGGAGCAATAAAGAGAATTGGAACATTTAGCAGGAGTTTGAGGACAGAAGAGATTTTGCTTGTAACAAGCCTTGGATTTTAGAGCCATGTATAGAGTTTCAGAAACTTGGAAGGCTTGAGAGATCAGATCAGAAGGGGCGGTGCCCACAGCAATGTGGGGACTGGAGGGGGAGATGAGGAGCCATCCTGATCAAGACCTCTTGCAGTGAACAAAACAAATTAGAGCACAAGATTTAGTCAAAGTGTTCTTATGGTAGAGTTTGGAGGTCAAGGATTTGGGGGAATGAGAAGGGTGTGCCCTTTCCTGCATGACTCCCTTTATCTTCAAACAGAGAAACAGGACAAATGGATTTTAGTCAGCTAGCCATGTATGAAGGGTGTGTGTGTGTGTGTGTGTGTGTGTGTGTGTGTGTGTTTGTATTTTTAAAGACAAAAAGGACCATGTGGGAAATACCAATAAATATCACTCTAGGACACTTTTTTAACTTTAAAAAAAATTTTTTTTATAGTTTATTTATTTTTGAGACAGAGAGAGACACAGCATGAGTGGGGGGAGGGACAGAGAGAGAAGGAGACACAGAATCTGAGCTAGCTGTCAGCACAGAGCCCAACGCAGGGCTCGAACCCACTAATGGTGAGATCATGACCTGAGCTGAAGTCAGACACTTAACCAGCTGAGCCACCTGGGCGCCCCTCTAGGTCACTTAAAAAGAAATTAGGAAGGTAATCCTTCAGGGCCATATAACTAGTAAATGGCAAAGTCCCGGCAAAATGCTAGGCCTTCCCCCTCTGGATATTATTTCTGACCTACCTAAGGTAATTGCAATTTGTTGCAGACTTATCAGGGTCCCTCTCAATTTAACGGACGATAAAGTTTTTATAAAACAAAAATATATTATGTGCTCTTCACCTGGCTAAATGACTCAAAAGCATTCATCCTCCTTCTATGCTTAATAAACAGCAATATTTCACCATTCTACATTTAAAGTGTACATTATTATGTAATTATAAAATTAAATTTCATCTAAATTTTAGTTAATTATTAAGCAAACTGGTCATCTCTTGAATGTTAATTAAATATCTGTAAGTACTCACCTAATGAGAAAATGAAATGCATATACAAATACCCTTTACTGCAAATTATACTTATTTGAGAATCTTATTTTATAAGTAACTGAGAATGGTGTAATTTATGATCAACTTGTCCTCTAAGACTTTAATAATATATGTATAAATTACATATCTGTAAAATTAGCATTCCTTATTTATTGCTTTAACATTCCATTGACTGTAGTATAACAATTTTATTAATTGTTTTTTGATAACTTAAGCTATAAATCATTGTTTATAACATTTGTACATTGATTAAACACCAAGGAAATTAATTTTATGGTAGACAGAATTCTAAGTTGGTCTCTAATATTCATGCCTGCTGGTGATAAGCACTGTATAATCACCCCAACACACTTGAGTGCAGGCCTAAACTATGAAATTATATCCATGATAATTCCTATATTAGGTTATGTTATATGAAATAGTTGATTGAGAGAAAGAGAGAGAGAGAGAGTAAATGGTGAGAATGGGCTAGAGAGAGAGAGAGAGAGAGAGAGAGAGAGAGAGAGTAAATGGTGAGAATGAGCTAATCAGATGAACCTTTAAAGACATTTGAATTGTGAGAGGATTCTGGCTCCTGCCTGGTTCAGTTGGTGAAGCGTCTAACTTCAACTCAGGTCATGATCTTAAAGTTGGTGGGTTCAAGCACCGCGTCGGGCTCTGTGCTGAGAGCTCAGAGCCTGGAGCCTGCTTCGGATTCTGTGTCTCTTTCTCTCTCTGCCCCTCCCCCACTCATGCTCTGTCTCTCTCTCTCTCTCAAAACTAAATAAGCATTAAAAATTTAAAAAAAAAAAGTGTGAGGGGATTTGATATGAAGGAAAATGAGTGATGTTATCTATAGTTGTCTTTGAAGACAAAGGAAACCACGTCGGAAGGAATGAGAATGGCATATGGAGTCTGAGAACGGGTCCTAATGGGACCGAGGAAACAAAGACTTCAGTCCCATAGGCAAATATTGGGTGAGAGAAAGGTTCAAACTCTATAGCCTAGTGTGCAAGTAAACCCTGTACCTAATGACAGTTAAGGCACCATAGTACCTGTTTCTTAGAGATATCAATTTAAGTGTTTCAAAATAATATGCCTTTTGTTTTGGGTTAATATTACTTCCTTTTTTGTTTTTAGTATATTTCATTATCTTTATATGGTTTTTAATAGAATGCTAGTCTGAGAGAGCCTAACCTAAATATCATACTTTAAAATTTTTCAATGGAATATTTCATAATAATTGTATATAGCTCTACTGTTACATTACAGTGGATTCATTTTTATCTCATTGCATACTAGATTTGTTAATTTGAACATGTTCACTTAAGCATAAGTTTTATGTTTCAGTTTTCATCTTTATGAAATAATCATAGAATCTATTAACTAGACTTATGTGTAATCACTTTAGATGGATAGCTACATGACCAGATAATGATGATGACAATATTTCGATAGATAGATGATAGATAGATAGATAGATAGATAGACAGATAGATAGATAGGCACACGTATACTATTTAATATGCCATCTATCAAAAGCTATGCATTTAATACAAGTTTGTGACTATTAATAATACCATTGTATGTGGTTTGATCTTCACTAATTGCAATTACAGAAATCATATCATTAGTTATGATGATTAAAAGTAAGCAAAAACCCCAAGCTTTTTCTTTCTGTTTATTTACAAATTCAAAATTTATGGAAAATGATAACTTCTCATCATTAATAAATAGCTGTTATATTGGCCTTCTATCAATCAGAACAAAGAATTTCAAATAAAAAAGCTTAGATGATTCTTTCTTGGCTATATTTGGCTTTAACCCTCTAACTTGTGAGGATCCAACACTTGTTTTAAATCTTGATTTATGCCTTAGAGAACAAAGTATAAGCCAAGTATAATTCATTGACCTGACAAAAACTACAACAAAAAGAGAAAAAAGTCAATGGGACTTGGTGATAGTTTATCACTCACAGTGACTGGGTTTATCTCTGGGCCAAAATCAATAATGTTGGGGAACAAAAACTTAGATGGAAGAATTCACTGAATGTCTTACTAGTTAATATGTCTATTTGCCTTTTTTTTAACTTCCTTTTTTAAATCCAATGCATTATTCTTGAGGAAATGCTAATATATTAATATATGAAAAATACAGTTTCCCTTTGAATGAGGACAGAACTAAAAATAAAGTCAATTACCTATTAAGTCTCCCATATACCTAGTCACACTTNACATTCTTTTTTATGTTTTTAATATGTATATATATACATATTAAATATACATATACATATACATACATACATATATACATATACATACATATGCATATATATATATGCATATATATATATATATATATATGAAAGGGGACATTGGTAGTTACTGACCAACCTTAATTGCTGAGGAAATTATAAATGACATGAAATATTTTGTTTCTTTAATTATCCTATAGTTTTAGAGCTGGTTAGGATTGGTATGAAAGAATGTTCTCAAGTAACTTTCTATTTTCCATTTTTGTATTAGTAAACAAGTGATGATAATAAAATATTGAACCCTTCATAAATGTTACATACTGGTCCCAATATTTTCCATATAGCATATTACTTAAAACATACAAGACCTTTATTAGGAGGAAACTAATGTTTACTTTACAAGTGAAGAAACTTGTGAACCAAGATCAGACCTGTGCCTTACCTCTTATTTTCAAACCATTCCAGATGTATACCATGTATCTTGGATAGGCAGCCAACAAAGGTCCTGTTTAACCTGTATAACCAAAATAATCATAATCATAATCACAATCATCATAATAAAAATAGAGTAAAAGACTGAGAGTAGTTATCTCAACAATTGGATTACAACCTTTGTTAAGAACTCTGATGTACTACAACCTAGATTAAGAACCCTACTTGCAAAATAACAGCTTAGCCTTCCACAGTTCTGTAGAAGCTGGTAGAAGAAACAAGACTTTGGGGTCAAAGATGAAGGACAGTTTGTTACTCACACTGGTAGTGGTAGCCAGAGTTGCATAATTTTGGAGACAATTACTCAAGTTCCAATTTGTATAAGGAAAGAGCAAGAAAGCCAGGTGATACACACAAGATGCTTTGTAGAAGAACTCTTTTTTAAAATGTTTTTTTATTTATTTCTGAGAGAGAGAAAGGGACAGCATGAGCAGGGGAGGGTCAGAGAGAGAGGGAGACACAGAATCTGAAACAGGCTCCAGGCTCTGAGCTGGCTGTCAGCACAGAGCCCGACGCAGGGCTCAAACCCACGAACTGTAAGATCATGACCTGAGTCGAAGTCAGACTCTCAACCGACTGAGCCACCCAGGCACCCCTAGAAGAGGAACTTTTGAGTTTAGGAAGTCTCAGTATCTTATGACGGGTACCAAACAAATCTACCCTTTGCCTTAGAAAGTAAAATAGCTTTATCTTAAAGGCTGTTTGCTATAGAAATACAACTTGAAAAGTTAGTCTAATGCAATCACTACTTTTGTTTACATGATTATATGAAAATGTGAGATCCATGGAAATAGTTTTGCAATAATCCCTTTCTAGTTCTCAAATATGAGCAAATTTTAGATTCAGAGCCCACTTGTCTGAAGTGTTGGCCAAGTTCATAGGAGAAAGCCTCCTGCAACACTACGGTGAATATATACCAAGATGATTCCCAGAGTCCTTTTCCAAAGGGATTTAGAACTATTTATTGAAATTAGCTTATGATGGGATATTTCTAGGACCTAAACATTTCTAGCACAATGAAGTTTTCACTCAAACCCAAAGAATGTTGGTCCAGCCGTTAATGTAGGAGATTTAGAGGCCAAGTGATAAATAGGGTCCTGGATATTATATGGCTCACAGTGGGTTCATGGATTCTGCAGGCGTCTCCAGTGTTCTCTACTCTGACTGTGAGTGCATAATTTGAACTAATTTATTTGGAATGTGGAGGAAGCTCCACACTGGTCTGTATTATAAGAGTTACAGTATAAAAGGACAATATGAAATGTGAACATATCACCCACCACTATGAGTTAAAATTTTTAAAAAAGCAGAATTGGTTACCCAGTGGGGTTGGGCAGATTAGTGCCACCTACAAAAATCAGTTGGGCATTAGAGAAGTATGGTAGTGTACCATGAATTTGTGTGTATTGTTGCCCCAATCACAATTGATGTGCCAAATGTGGTCTCTTTGCTAGAGTAGATTACTAAGGCCATTGATTGATTAACTTTAAGTTTGACATTGATTTAGCAAATATATTCTCTTCCATTCCAATTAAAACAGTGGATCAGAAACAGTTTTTGTTCACCTAGGGTGGATGATAGTATTAATTTACAGTTTTGCCTTAGGGATATGTTAACTGTCCTTACTCGTGTTCTAATGTAATCCAGAGATCTCAACTCTTGGCTATCCCATAAAAGATCACATTGTGATTCATTATTTCAACAACATTGTGATGGCAGAATGATTAAGAAATGGCTGGAGTTCCCGGGTCGGGCTCTGTGCTGACAGCTCAGAGCCTGGAGGCTGCTATGGATTCTGTGTCTCCCTTGCTCTCTGTCCCTCCCCCACTCACCCTCTGTCTCTCAAAAATAAATAAATATTAAAACATTTTTTTAAAGAAATGGCTAGAGACTGGAGGTACACTGGAGGTTTTCTTAAGATACATGTGCTGCTGAGAATGGAAGATAAGTCTTACAAATTGACCACTATGGTTAAGTTTTAGTGTTCCACTAGTCAGAGATTGCTGGGCCACCCTCCCCAACATAAAAGAGAAATTGCTGCATCTTGCATTTAGCGCGCGCGCGTGCACACACACACACACACACACACACACACACACGGTAGGTCTCTTCAAATTCTGGAAGAAAATATTTCCAAACCCAGGAATGTTGTTGTCAACCCAGGTTGTCAATTTGGTCTCCAGTAAGAGATAACTTTGAAATAAATGTGTACTTTTTAATGTTTATTTATTTTTGAAAGAGAGAGAGGCAGATACAAGTGGGGGAGGGACAGAGAGAGAGGGAAATATCAGACGTGAGACAAGCTCCAATCTCCAAGCTGTCAGCACAGAGTCCGATGCGGGACTCTAACCCATGATCGTGAGATCATGACCTAAGCCGACACTTAACTGACTGAGCCACCCAGGCACCCCTATTTTTTGAAAGATACAAAATAACTTGTCAACTATATCAGCACAAAGTTGTTTATAACATTTACTTACTATTATTCTTTTAATATCTACACGAGCAATAATGTTTTATCTTTCATTCTTGATATTGGTAATTCATATCTTGTCTGTTTTTTGCATGATCATTGTAGTTAAAGTTTTATCAGTTGTATTGATATCTTTAAAAAACAGTTTTGGTGTTACTGAATTTCTCTATTGTTTTTCATTTCTTTTGCTTTCTTTGTGTGTGATTTTTCTTTTTTTTTAAATGATTAAGGTAGGGGGTGCCTGAGTGGTTCAGTTGGTTAAGCATCTAAATTCAGCTCAGGTCACCATCTCAGATTCGCAAGTTTGAGCCCTGCATGGAGCTCTGTGCTGTCAGTTCAGAGCCTGAAGTCGTCTTCAGATTCTATGTCTCCTCACTCTCTGCCCCTCCCTCACTTGTGCTTTCATAACCTCATAACAGTATATTTTTATGTTTCTCATCTGGCCATTTTGTAACTCTTGTCATATATATTATTTCCAAACAGATTATATGCCTCAATTACATTGTCATTATTTTGTCTATAATTTTCAATTTTAAGGTGATATTATTTAAAGAAGATATTATACTAAGAATATACTTATGTTTGCTCGTATAATTACCATTATCAGTGACCGTTATTACTTTGAGTGAAACCAGGTTTCAATCCTATATTATTTTTCTTTTCCTTATTGATTTCCATTAAAATTGTCTGTGCTGCTGGACTGCTAGTGACCAATTATTCCAATATTTACATGTTTGTGAAAGTTATTTTTCCTTCATTTTTGAAAGATATTTTTTCTGGGTAGAGATTTCTGGGCTGACAATTTTTCCTTTCTCTTTCAATACTTTAAATATGTTGCTCTATGGTATTCTACTCTTTTATTCTGTCCAGAATCCTGTTGTCATTCTCAATGTAATGTTTATGTTGTCTCTGGTTGTTCTTAAATTTTTTTCTTCACCACTAGTTTTAGGTGGTTTGGTTATGATGTGTAGCTATCTTTATGTTTTTTTATGCTTGGAATCCACTGGATTTCTTGGAGGTGTGGGTTATGTTCATCAAATTTGGAACATTCTCAGCTATTTTTTTTCTTCCTCAAACTTCTCTTTCATTAGGGAGTCTCATTATACTGTATTTGGCAGATTGAGTTGACCCAGAACTCATTGATGTTCTGTTCTCTTATTTAAAAACAAAATTGTTGAGGTATAATTGTCATTCTATAAATTGGTGTTTTTTAAGTGCATAATCAAAGATTTAATGAATTTACAGAATTCTGAAACCATTACCACAATCCATATTTAGAAAATTTCTTTCAAACCCACAAGACCTCTTATGTATATCTTGAGGTCCTTCCATTCTCACCTCGGGTACCAGGCACCCACAGTTAACGTTATATCTCTATAGGTTCTCCTTTGTGGATGTTTCATATAAATGACATCATACATTATGTGGACAGTTAGTATGTTTGTCTTTTTCACTTAACAGGTTTTTGAGGTTCCTACATGTTATGGTACTTTCTTCTCTTTTATTGTTGAATAATACTTTACTGTGCAAATATATCATATTTTGTTGATCCATTTATAAATTTGTAAACATCAGATTGTTTCCACTTTCTGCCTATTATAAATAATTCTGTTATGAACATTCACATACAACAATTTAGGTGGATATTTGTTTTCTTTTTTCTTTGTAAATATCTATATGTGGGCTTGCTTGGCCATTTTGATAAATATATTTTTAAACATTTTAAAACTGCCAAGTCATTTTCTGAAGTGGCTGCAATATTTTACATATCCAACAAAAATGTACGAGGGTTTTAATTTGTCCACATCCACAGTGAGACTTGTTATTGCCTTTCTTTTTATTGTAGTCATTCTAATGGGTGTGATGTAGCATTACATTCTAGTTTTCATTTACATTTTCCTAATGACTAGTGTTGTTAATCGCCATATGCTTTTTGAATATCATATATCTTTTTTACTGAAATAAATCTTCCAACCCATAGATATTCAATGTGACTTCAATTATTTGGATTTTTTAGAAAATTTATCTTACCGATATTTTGTAGTGTCTATTGTACATGATTTCATGTATTTTGTTAAATTTATTCTTTGTAGTTTGTTCTTTTTGATGTTAACATTAATTAAATTGTTTTTTTAATTTTATTTTCATAGTTTACTACTATTATGGAGAACTACAATATAAATGCTGACATCGTATCCTCTGCTCTTGATTAACTTTTTTAAAACATTTAAATACAAGTTAGTTAACATATAATGTAATAGTGGTTTCAGGAGAATTTAGTGATTCATCACTTACATAGGAAACCCAGTACTCATCCCAATAAGTACGCTCTTTAATGCCCATCCCCCTTTAAACCCATCCCCGCCACCCAGGTCCCTCCAGCAACCCTCAGTTTACTTGTGTTTTAATTCCAGTAAATTGAACATTGTATATATTCCTATTTATATGCTTCTGGATTTGGTTTGCAGGTATTTTGTTGATAATTTTGCACCTATATCCATGAGAGTTTGGTATTTTAATTTTCTTGAGATTTCTTCTTCTGGTTTTGGTATCGGTGTAATACTTTTGTCAGAGAATGAATTTCTGTTCATTTTTTTGATAGAACTTTTTCTGATAATTTTCATCATTAGAAATTTGATTTCAGTCATTTTTATATCCTCTATGTTTCTACCCAACATTTAAGTGTCCCTACACCTTCTTCAACATATGGGATTAATAACTCTTTTCATGTTCTTGCCTACTAATTCTATTATCTACTTCCTCTCTGTTTGCATTGATTAAATTTTCTCTCTTTGTGGGTCATATTTTTCTGCTTCTTTCCATGCCTTGTAATTTTTTGTTGGATGACATGTATCATGAATTTTACTTTGTCAGTGCTGAATAATTTTGTAGTATTTTAAATATTTTTGGGCTTAACTGGGGCATGGTAAGTAACTTGGAAATAATATAATTCTCTGAAGCTTGCAAGTACATTATTAGGCAGGACCAGAACAGCCTTGGTCAGGATTAAATTTTCCCAGCTACTAAGGCAAAACTTTCTGAATAATTGATGCTCTATAAATTATGAGGATTTCCCCCTTTATATTAGTGGAATCACAAACTATTTCTAGCCCTTTCTAATGAAAGTTGGCATTGTGCTCTCTTCTCCTTTCCTGGGATTCTTTCCCTGACCTCATGTAGTTTCCTCACCTAAGGACATGGCCATGTTCTATCCAGGTTTCCGTATCTTTTTGTGGCAGTTGAAGACTGTAGACTGTAGTACTCCCCTTGATTGTTTTCCCTCTGTCAGGTTACTATTTTACTGTCTAATGTCCTAAGTCAATGTATTGTTACTTCTTCTATTTGTTTAGCCATTAGTTATTTCAAGAAGGAGGATAAATCTGTTCCCTTCCACACATTTTGAAATTTAACAATCTCTCACACTCATTCTGTTCTTACTGACATCATAATAAACCACTGAAGACTTTTTTTTCCTAAAAAATATGTAGGACACTTACAATTATTCCACTATACTTACAAATGGAAATGCATAAGGGATTATAGGTGATACACTCAAGGTTCTAAATGCTGCTGGTGATAGAGATGAGACACTATCCCATCACTCATTATATCAATTCAGAATTCTTTGCACTATTAATGGAGCTTCTCAGAATCAAATGGAAGTCAACAAACATGATTTTATAATAATATAGTTTTAAGTATAATTTGGGCTAAATTAAATGCATTTATGGGGAAAATTCATGAAAGCTTTTATATTCTAAAAACAGAATAAAGTTGATCAATTCTCATAGTATTATTTAAATCAATATTATTTGATTTAATAAATATGGTTTGGAAAAATATTTAGAAAATGAGATTTTTTTTTCTTACTGGATTGGTAGTATCAATGTCAAAGTGTTAGAGAGGTGAAGAAAAAGGAAAGTAAAATGAAGTATTTGTTTTACAATCTCCTAAATCAAAATCTGAAGTAGCCAAATGCAAAAGGATAGCAGAAATAATAACCATACTTTTAATTAACAATCATCTCAAAATATGATGATATATTCATTGCCTAACCAAATACGTATATTATAAATCTCAGTCATCTTACTCTCACATAAGCCTCTTAGCTTTCAGGGCACTAGTAAAGAATTTATCTCATAATTTATTTCAGTTATTGTAATAATTGATCGGTAGCTTACAGGAAATTTATGAGGAGAAACAGATATATTATTTGCAGCTGTTAATAATCCTAAGTGTTTTCATCATGATCCATCTCAATAGATCAAGAAACAAATTATATTCTGAAGAGAAGTAAGTGGCTTCCATAAGATCTGGAAGTCATGTTACTATAACAATAATTTGTATAACTAAAATACGTAGTCCCATGTGCTTGAGATTAAAATGACATTTTATACACAGCTGCATAGGTCTACCCACATTATCAGACCTATTTATTATGTTTTCCTGAGGTTCAGTTTCATCAAGATATCATGCTCACTAGGACTTCTTATTCATATTAGAAAAATAAAAAAATAAGGGGCGCCTGGGTGGCTTAGTCGGTTAAGCATCCGACTTTCGCTTAGGTCATGATCTCGCAGTTCGTGGGTTCGAGCCTCGTGTCGGGCTCTGTGCTGACTGCCAGCTCAGAGCCTGGAGCCTGTTTCCGAGTCTGTCACTCCCTCTCTCTCTGACCCTCCCCTGCCCACACTGTCTCTCTCTCTCTCCTAGAAATAAATAAAACATTTAAAATAAATAAATAAATAATGATTTCTCAGTAGGTCCATTAAGAAACTTCAATAAAAAGAGTAATCATAAGGAAGAAATTTCCCAAATCCATGAGTAAGAAATCATGATCATATAAGAATTAAATGAAAGTAGAATCTCCCTCTCTCTCTTTTTTAATTTTTAAAATTATTTTATTTATTTTTCAGAGAGAGCATGTGATCAGGGTAGGAGTGGGGGTGGATGCAAAGGATCCAAAATGGGCTCTGCCCCAGCGATAGCAAGCCTGTTGTGATACTGAACTCACAAACCACAAGATCATGACGTGAGCCAAGGTTGGACACTCAACCAACTGAGCCATCCAGGCACCCTAAAGGTAGAATCTTTCTAAACTGTAGTCTCATTTAATTTTTTTTTTTTTTTCCAAATCGCTAAACTTTAAAACACCAGGATTAGGGTCTCCTGAGTGGCTCAGTCTGGCTGAGTGGTTGAGCTTCCAGCTTTGGCTCGGGGCATGATCTCACCATTCGTGGGTTCGAGCCCCGCATCCAGCTCTATGCTGGCAGCTCAGAGTCCGGAGCCTGTTTTGGATTCCGTGTCCCCTCTCTCTCTGACCCTCCCCTTCTCACGCTCTCTCTCTCTCTCTTTCTCTTTCTCTTCCTCTTTCTCTTTCTCTCTCTCTCTCTCTCTCTCAAAAATAAATACAGAATCTGAAACAGGCTCTAGGCTCTGAGCTAGCTGTCAGCCCATAGCCCAACGCGGGGCTCGAACCCATGAACCATGAGATCATGACCTGAGCTGAATTCGGATACTTAACTGACTGAGCCACCCAGGCGCCCCGAGAGATATTATTTTTCAAAAATTGCAAAAACCGAACAATGAGGGATCCTCTCTCACTGTCTTGGGAGGGACAAAAAAAATCAAAATTTTATTGACAAACTGTGTATAAGATATAGACATTGTTTCCCTAAGAAAGTTGGCAGTCCTTTTTATACCCAAATGAATTGAGGGGACATCTATTACATCTTTTCCGTTCTCATTTTGGTTTCTAAATGTTGTGTTATAGACAAAAACAGTTTCCTCGATGTCCATTAAAGCTATTATAAAGCAGTAAGCATGCACAATCTATCATGACATTAAAACAGGATAGAAATACTTTACAACTATGTTATGCTTTCTACTGTGTCATATTAATTATCTCTTTGGGACTAACTAGCTCAAGATTTGTTGTGCAATGTTCTTCGCATTGTGGTTTATGTTTTCTTCTTGGCTGAACTTACATTTCCATGATCATCTCATGGAAAATAGCCAAGAGTCTCACACACCTAAGATAGTGACACTGCCCAAGATTCTCTGGCACACACATACACACACACAAACCAAAAAACCTGTTTTTGGTAAATATTCATTTTACCATTTTAGTGTGTATGGAGTACTTTATATTATTGTCTTCATCATCGTAATAGTTCTGGGAACAAGGATCTCTTTTTCAAATATCACTTTAGAAAATGCTGCTATTGTTCCAGAATTGCATCTTCTCCTAAATGTTAAGCAGTTGAGACAGTCTAGAATAGTTGGCACAGATGGCTTGTTAGCATCCAGATCTGATAAAGTTGTGGGCACATATCCTTTATGTGACTCCGAATCAGGCACTAAGAACCTACAAGTGCCATCATCTAACTTTGTGAACATTCAATTATTGGAATAATGCTGACAACTTATTACCCTCTTATGATCCTTTAGGGCCTTTTCAAGTATGCAGGAAATGTTTTAGACTTGCATATACATCAGCCCATGATGAGCTACCTGTTTTGTTAAATATTTAAGGAAAGATATTTTCGTGAGAATATCCTGGCATATGGTATAGCTACTGAATCCATCACAGTGCCACTTTTCATATTGTTTTATGAGCAGTGAAACAAGGCACATTATGACTGCAGGGAACAATAATTCTCCAGTGGTTCTGTTTTTTACTTAGCCTGCACACTAAATTATGAAGGCAGATTGTTTCTTGGTGTTTGCTGAAATTTATGGCATGTACACATTTTTCTGTAAATGTCTTTTCAAATGGAAGATGTTACACAAAATTCAGGGGAGTTCTTGGGTGGTGGGTGGGGGAAGGGTGATAAATAATTTATATGGAATTCTGACTGATGTTGTTTTAAACAGTTATAGAAAATGTTCTAACCTGAATTCAACAAATGTGCCAATGAAAGTAAATGTGATTGGCATAGGTAGAGCACAGACAGCTTGCATAGCATAAATTTAGAGTCTCTGAGATCTTCTCTTACCTGGCTAAATCCTCTCTATTCTGTGAACTCATGTCCAACATTTTTAATTGAGCACCAGTCTTTTCATTACTAAAAAGTTATAAGACACAATATGTAAACATTCCCAGGAAAGGCAAGTTTACACTTAATTTCATATTACTCTGTAAATGTATGATAATATTTCATATTCTAACCAATTACTGGTGAAACTTTACCTACCTTGTAAAATCTAAGCCCTCATAAGTATATCCCAATTACTGGTCAGTGTTAAGAAGTTTCACTGATCACACATTTTGCATTTAGATTATCAAGAGAAGTGAATTAGGTATCAAATTTTCAGATGAAGGCAAGCAGAAAGGAAAAAGATTAAAGCTTCAATTTTACTCATTGATGATTTTTCCAGTATCTTCTCCAAACTGATTTCCTCTTCACTCAAATATACTCTCCAAATATCAGTTTAACTCATAACTTTAATGGACTATGCATCTAAGATGCATAGAATCACTTTGGAGAAATTTCTCGTTTACCCACCTTCTACTAAGCAATTTTTTTTCCCTCCTTATTGCATTATACTTTCTTAAATTCTTGCTCCAAGTGGAAATAAACTAATCTGCTAAAAAATGGTCTATGGCAATGGATATAGAACACATCTCTTGAATTTTAGAGAAAAATCTACAGTAGTGTAAGAAAAAAGCAAACCTTATTTTTTATATAAATTAAATATATATATTTATATTATATATAAATTTTATAAAATTTANCTTATGTATTAGAAAACCACAATATATATCCCAGTCTGTGTTGTTAATCTTGGAACAATAAATATAGAGTACTGAAGGAAAATGACCTAATTAGAACCAATTGTTTGAATATAAAGTAATTATTGGGGGCACATTTAGAAAATACAGAATTAAAAGAACAAACTGAAAATTAAACATCTAAGGAAGCATGATTTAGATTGTTCCATAGTACTAGCTGTTTTCTAGAACGCTGACAGAAAACTATGTTTCTGAGGTCTTGTTTACAGTGTGTAATTTTAAAAGAACTATTATGTCTTTAACTGAGGAAAAATTATATTTTATATTTAGATTCAATTAATAGAAAAATGTTATTAGTCAAACTTTGCAAAAATATTCATCAAAAATTATTCATCTCTACGGATATTATCTAATCTATTAACTTTGCCCTGCAATGACGATATAAGGACATGTGAAAGGGCGTGGTATGCCCGTTGTGTACACAATAAGTTGAATAAAATAGAACTCACATTTCATATTTCTTTTTTTTAATTTTTTAATGTTTCATTTATTTCTGAGAGAGAGAGACACACAGCATAAGCAGGGGAGGGTCAGAGAGAAAGGGAGACACAGAATGCGAAACAAGCTCCAGGCTCTGAGATGACTGTCAGAATATAGCCCAATGCGGGCTCCAACCTTCAAACCGCGAGATCATGACCTGAGCCAAAATCGGAAGCTCAACCGACTGAACCACCCAGGCGCCCCTCACATTTCATATTTCTAAGCTCCTTGATTAGAAGTTCTCTTGATATACGAAATTGATTGATTTTTTAGGATAACTATAATAGACATTGTTAATGTTAAATGATGCATTAATCTCTCAAACGTCAAGCTAAATTATAACTTTCTCTATAATGCTGAAAATAGTGATCCAAAGAAATAGCACAACAAACTACTATGCACTAGGAAAGTCATTTTATCCTTATCTCCTTTATTTCACAGTACCATGGGGAAATATTAAGGAAATCCGAAGATTTTCTAGCTCCATTTCTATAAACTCTCCTTTCCCTCAGGGAAAAAATAGAATAAAACAATAAAATATTCCAAAGAAACAATTGCTTAGATGAGTGGGTTTGCATTCTCATTTTGCTATTATTTTCCACTGAATGTTAGAAAAATAAAATGGGATTTGTGGCAGGATTATTCTCCAGGATTTTATAATATATTTTTTAGATGCTATTATTACCGTGCAAAAACCAGCTAGCTTTCTTGCCCAAAGGTATAAAATATACTCAGAATTGGTGTTAGACTTTTTAACAGATGCTTAACCTAGGTTGGACTATTAGATGCTTAGTGAAATTCATGACAAAATTATTTCACATTTAAAAAAGAAATCTGATGGTTATTTAAATCAAAACAGCAAGTGAATTGTAATTTTAGGTATTTGGGCTAGATCCATTTGTTAATATATTTGCATTTATGTTTAATTTTAATTGTTCCAGTAATTGTTGGCATAATTTTCAAATAAAATCAGTCATATAACCCTGTGTGAGTACGAATCTGTGAATCTGGTTATGATGTGATCTATACAGTGATATTTTAATTCAGCCTGAACCTGATAGGGTCACATCTATGACTTATGCTTTTCAGAAAAGAGTAATTGTTTTTTTCAGAACAATTTTATTTTCAGAAAAGAATAATTGTTCAAATTTATTTTGAAAGAGCTGGCATATATCTTTTTCTTTCATTGAATATTAATGGCTTTAGATGACTTATTTCTATTAAATATAAGATAGTTTGTTGTCATGATCTGCATTCTACAAGCATGAGATCTCTATGATTCTACCTAGAGAGTATCTATATGAGATTGCCCTTTTAAGAAAAATTTATATAATCTTGATTCTAACTTGTAAGATTTAACATTTAATTACTATGGGATTTATCATATTTTATAATTATATTTTGCATCTAGTATTAATAGAAATGCCTGAAATGTCTTTCATTTAGCTTTTGCAGAGATCCAAACATGCTTACCTTTAACATTTTTAAGTCAGATTTTTTTTTATTTATTTTTTTTACAAATAGTTTATTGTCAAATTAGTTTCCACATAACACTCAGTGCTCATCCCCACAAGTGTCCTCCTCCATGCCCATCCCCCCTGCCCCCCACATCCATCAGTCCTCAGTTTTTGTCAGCATTCAAGAGTCTCTCATGGTTTAAGTCAGATTTTTAATGTATCATTGACATACGGAAAATTTGTCTTTATAAGTACATAGTTCTATTAGTTTTGAAAAATGTATAGCTTCATGAAACCAACATGCATAGAATGTTTGCATTTCCATTATGGGAAAAAAGTTCTCTTTTTCCCCTTTGTAAGCAAGCACTCCCTTTCTCCCAAACCTTGGCAACTAGTGATCTGCTTTTTCCAAAATTGACATATATAAAAAATAATTCTGAAAGTAGCCTTTTATCAGCTTCTTTCACTTAACACAAAAGCAAAGGAGAATCATCTACATTATTCCTTTTGATAATGATTTATTACTTCTTATTGTTGAATAGCATTCCATTGTATACATATAACACAGTTACTATATCCATTAACTATTTGAAGGACATTTGTTTATTTCTAGTGTTGGCAATTATGAATACAGCTGCTATGAGTATTTGTGTGCATGTTTTGCATGAACATAAATTTTTATTTCTCTAAGGTAAATATCATATAGTAGATTGTTTGGTCCTACAGTAGGAAAATATTTAATTATGGTAATAAACCACCAAACTATTCTCCAAAGTGGCTGTACCATTTTGCATTTTTACCAGTATTTTATGAGAGTTCTAGTAACTACACATCACTATGCTTGAAATTTTCATGGTTTTTTTTTTTTGGTTTCTTTTGTTATGTATTTGTCTTCTTAGTTGGCCATTCTTATACGTACAGTGGAATTTCACTGTAGTTTTCTTTTGTATTTTCCTAATGACTAGTTATATGTTGCATTTTTATCAATGTCTTATTTATTTGCCATCATATCTCTTTAATTGGATTGTTTGTTTTCTTACTCATTTTTATAACTCTTCACAAATTCTGGATACCGATCTTTATCAGATATATATGTTTGCAATTTTCTTTCCTACTCTGTGACTCATCTTCTCAACCTTTAACATGTCTTTCAAAGTGCAGAAAAATTTTATTTATTTATTTATTTATTTATTTACATGCAGATATCTAATTGTTCTAATACCGTTATCTAAAAGATTGTTCTTTTTCTAGAGAAATTTATTTTCAGTTTTGATAAAACTCAGTTATGTTTAAGGTGAGGGCTGGCTTGTCAAATAGTCTCTCCCGCTGCTCCTACTTAACCTTCAACTTCCCATCTTCCCTGTATGCCTGTCATTCAGATCTGATCTTGTCCCACACTTTTGCTCCTCCTTCAGTAGTTGACTCTATTGCTTATTAATTGGTGCTGGTGTGTGTGTGTGTGTGTGTGTGTGTGTGTGTGCACGCACGTACATATATGCTGGACATGGGAGGCATATTCACTCTTATCCTGGTTCAACATCAATCCTAGGCTGTCTCTGTCTCTGCATCTTCAGATCACTTTTTTGATAACTCTGCCCATGATGAAACAATGCTTCCTATCTTTGCTGAATTTTATCAGATGGAATTATCTACTTTTCCACCAACAGAAGCCCTTTAATGGTTTGGGCTCAAGATAGATTCATGCTCTTTCCTAAGCCACAAAACACCTCAATGTTCGTCCCTGGGGGGACAGGATAAAGCTTCCCTTTCCTTACTTGCTTAGGGTAGAATGGTCTAGAAGGGGCTTTTTCCCTTTCTGGTAGTGGGATCACCCACTTTCTTTAAGTCTTCCCCACCACTGGGAGCTTTAGCTCTTCTCCTACCCTGTGACAAGTCTTTCTTTTGAGCAGCCAATGAATTTGGTGGAGAAGAACATAAGGGAAATTATGAACTTCCCTTATGTCAGTGGTTTTCTGTACTTTCAGATTAGACTACACTTAGACTTTAGCAATTTGTTAAATTTAGCTGCTGATATGTCATCCAGAATCTCTTTTTTACTCTGCCACATGTGTGCCAATGCTTGCATCTTGTCTTTCCTCATAAGACTCCATTTATCCTTATATTTCAGGCTACTTTTTTTTTCTTCTTGTTAGGGTGGGAGCAATGCTCTTTCCACTTTTAGGCATCTTGGATGGAAGTAGAGCTCCTCCTAGAGAAAAGCAGATCTTATAACCTTTTACATAAACATAGTCTAGACTTCCTCCTGAGCTATGGCTACTTTTGAGAGTGTTGTGACTGGACTAGTTTACAGCAAAACAGAGTAGGGCAGGAACTGCTTAGACTTGTTTCTAGTATGCCTTATGGCAAAATGAGAAGGAAAAATATATACCTAGAGATGAAGTATCTTGTAGAGACTGGCTAAGGTTCTGGCTTTCAAACAAGTCCCCTATTCCTAGCCTAAATATTTTCTTGTAAATGAAAGATTTAGAATCAATGCACTGGTTATGTGAATTTTTGACCCATCTGAACTTGATCTATCCTTTTTCTCTGGACATGATGGGTTTATTACATTAATTACAATGGCTGACAAAAACATATCAGAATTTTTTTTGATGGTAAGCCACTAAAATACAATTATACAGCACCATGTCAAAATTAAGCAATCAGTGAAACATTACCAGCTTCATTACAGTTTAAAAGTCAGACCTCATCTTGAATGAAAGAAAATACTTTTTTCTGTATAGATTTATATTAATTTCTCATTTATATTAGAATAAAAGTTAAGATTGTATTACATCCATGAATTTAGAGCAGAGAGGGAACAACCTTCTGTCAGAGAAAAGAATATTTCATAATTGCTGAAATAAAACTACATCAATGACTTTGGTCATACATTAGATAGTATAGAAATGATTTTTGAGAAAAGAGAAGTCTAGCTTGACACAGTCCATCAGAACTAAGAAAATGAGAACATGAATAAAACAATGAGAAATAACAGTGTTCAGGGATCAAAACATCCAAATTTTATATAAGAATTTTATAGATAAAAGATGAAAATTCAATGGACAAGACAGTAAATTAATGCCACATGTAATATAAACTAACTTTACTAAGCAAAACAATAATGTGAATATGAAATTCAAAAAGGCAAGCACATACCCAACAACCTTTTTTTATGGGGTAAATGGAACCATTCTATAAAGAGCCAAAAAAAAGAGTCTGAAATGGAATGGAGACTAGCAGATAATCCTTCTAAAGGATGAAATTGTACTGATTCCAGTATGTGACAGCCTGAAAGATGTAAATATGAGACTATAAAGTTTGTTCTATCTTTTCTTATTTGGCCACATGAAAACTCAATTTGTGACAAATCTTTAATAACTATTTAGGATTTTATGAAAGATATATCCATTTATTTCCTGACCTCATTTTATGGAAAATAAAAATAATTTATATCATACAGTACTATAAGTATATTAATTATTAAAAAATAGACATTCATGCCATAACTAAAAATAACAGGATGAATATTAGAGAATCTATTTTGTGGATAATGTTTTAGAAACTGAGATCTCTATAATGGTAAAAAATGTTTATATATATATATGTAGTTAAATGAAAGATGCTCAAGGGCTGTAAAATAACCAATTAGTGCACGTTTTTTGAAAAGAGATTTTAATCAGTAATAAGATCTAGTCACCTGGGAAGTTTCAGTCACCTGAGACACTAGAGAAACATAAGTAACAGTCACTATAGAAATAATATAACAAAGTTGGAGTATAAAATTATATCAGTTATTACAAAACAAATTAACTCAAATCTTAGTGACTTACAACAACACACATTAATTATTTTGCTCTTCCTATGGGTCAGAAACTTGGATATTTTAGATGGAGAATGGACCATCTATTTTAAACCTCTCATAGATTGCATTCAAGATATCAGCTGGGCTATAGTCATTTCAGTACTCACATGAACACAACCTATTTCTGAGCTTATGTGGTTGCTGTCAGAATTTAGTTTCTCATAACGTGTTAGACTGAGGATCTCAGTTCCTTATTGGCTGTTGGCAAGAGTTAACCCTCAGTTCCTTGCCATTTGGCTTTTCCAAGATGGCAACTTCATCAAAGTGTGAAAGCTGACTCGGCAATAAGTAGGCCTGATAACTTGATGGAGGTCACAGTCTTTATAACCTAACAACAACAACAAAAGACTTCCTTCACCTTTGCTGTATTGTATTAGTAAGAAGCAAATCATTAAGGCCAGCCCTCACTCAAAGAGTGGGAGGGAAAAAGAAGCATGGATACCTAAAGGTGGAGATCATTGAGGACCATTTTAGAACCTACCGCAAAAACTGATGCTAAGCTACAGTTTCGCTAAAATAATAATGTCTTTGTTGAATTGCTAGTATTGTTATAAAGCAAACAATGAACAAGTCAAAATAATTCTTTTTTTAATGTTTATTTATTTGTGAGTGAGAAACAGAGCACAAGTTGGGGAGGGGCAGAATGAAAGGGAGACACAAAATCCGAAGCAGGCTCTAGGCTCTGAGCTGTCAGCATATAACCCAGTGAAGGGCTGCAACTCACGAGCTGTGAGATCATGACCTTAGCCAAAGTTGGAGACTTAATCAACTGAGCTACTCAGGCACCAGCCCCCTCCCAAATAATTCTTAAATATGAAGGCACATATTATAGAAAAATAGTCATTTAATAATAGGCATAATCTAAATGTCATTATTATTACTATAGGCACTTGGGATGTTGGAACATAAAGCCATGCAATATGCTTTATGAAGGAAAGGGAAAATGAGAGATGATTAATTAATTTTCTATTTCCATTGATAATTTTTTGAGTGAAGTATAAATGGCCTTTTGTACTTTTACTAATATATAAAATATTTATGCTAGTTTACAATTAGAAATAATCACTATGTAGCATGAAAACTGAATAGTGATATAGGCTTTCATAGCACTTTCTTATTAACATTTACTTCATAGATATTATCTCAAATCAGAATAAACTTATGATGACTGGTATGGAGCTTGGAGAATGAGAAATTGTCTCCCCTTACAAAATTAGCCTTTGGCAAATCTAGATTTAGACACTAAATATTAAACCCTTTCATTTTCTATTAATCCACATCGTACATTACATCAAAGAGGGTAAACAGGGATAAAAATTTATAGGTAAATAGAATTAGTGTTACAGTGCCTTCACTGATGCTTAGTAATTAGGTTTGCAAGAATAACATTTTCAATATGTTTTTTTAAATAATTCTTTCCATGCTGATTAGTGTCTATCATTTTAAAATGAATTTGAAGCAGGATTCTGACACAGTATTCCTTTCACAATAATTATTAAAACTTTAGACTTTATTATTTGCATTTGTATTTTTCACACTATTTAGTGAGAAGCTTTACAAGCTGTAACATCTCATGCTTTTGTAATACAAACTTGGGTCAAGTTCATTCAAACTCCTGTGATCGACATACATTACCATTTGATGGTGATACACTTGATTTGATGGTGATTGATTAACAAATGCACAGCTGGTGTCATTTTAATTCTTTCAGAACAAATTCTCAATTACAAACATAATGAAATAGTATGAATCTTTAGATAGTTTAAAATATTAAAAATACTCCCCTTATTATAACCTTTATTATATGAAATGAAATGAAATTTGTATTCTCCATCTAAAATAGAAGATACATATGAAAATATTAACAAAGTGTATTTAAACTTCTTGAACATTATTATAGTTTCTCTCATACTGTTGGAGAACAGGATCTAAACACTTATAAAACTAAAGCATTATGTTTTATCCTGGGTATGTGAATACCTAAGAAAATTTTATTGTCCTAATTAGAAAGCTATAAGTAATGTACCTGTCATCTTTTCTAGGAATACTGAGATCGATTTAAAAAGGCATGATATTTTCTGGAGTATTTTGGCTCACTTATTTTCTTTTCTTTAAGTTTTTATTTAAATTCCAGTTAGTTAACATACAATGTAATGTTAGTATCAGGAGCATAGTATAGTGATTCAACACTTACATACAACACCTATTTTCAAGGAAGTGGCTGATTGTATACACCCATTGTAAATGGCTCATCAAACCCAACTCAACTTCAGAAAAATATCTCCCCCTATACACAAATAACAACATCTTATTAAAAAGAATTACTAGAATTTATATATTAATTTAATTATTTTAATCTACTAAACATTTCCAAGTTTCTCTTTCTCTTAAGATGTAAAAATCATCTAAATAACAACTTAGCTCAAGTCACAGGGGACTTGATATTTTAGTCAACTAATATTTACATCATTCTCTGAAAGACCTCAGACTCATACAGCCTTTTAAAATTTTAAAAAAGCTTTTATTTAGCACAATGCGTTCCTAGTTTTTCTAGGAATGATTGAAATGCACAGTATCCTGTTACTTGTATTGATATATTACCTTATCAGAACCTTGACATATTTAGCAATATAATAAGAATCAACATCAATCTGTCTCAGATGTGGTAGCTCTACATTTTTTAGAATACACCCAAGGCTGTTATTTATTTGGCAACATTTTAGCCATTTTCCATCTTTCAGAATATATATATATATATATAATTGTATTATAGACATTGTATGTATACATTATAATTGTATACATGACCCATATCTAACAACTATTTTAATAAGTCACAGGATCCTCTCTTGGAATCATTTGTCTTCTAGAATTCCCATGGTAGGAATATAACCTGATACTTAATCACCAATAGAAACCTTACCTATACTCATTGTCTTTTTTTTTCATTAAGCTTTTCCTGGTCCTTATGCTTTGTTATTATTGTTGTTGTTGTTTTATTCTCAGCGCTTACATCAAACTTTGCACAGCTAATAAGCATTTAACATATACTTGCTTATGTTGTTATAATACACAATGCACATCAGATTCTCTCAGTTGACAATTACCTTTTTGGTGTATGAACCAAGGGCCTTTAAAATTCACAGTAATATGCATAGCACTCTGTATGGGGACACTATAAAAGTTTCTATTAAAATAAAATGTTTCCCAAATTATTAATCAAGCTTTTTGAACAGAGTCCATTCACATCATCTTTATGCAACAGAAAGTGAATCAATTTTAAATAATTTCCCCCCAAAATATACCACAAGACTACTGAGACAGAATTTATGAGTGAGATTTATTACCTAAAAATTCAAAATTGAGTGTTATTCTTTATCAATCAATAAAATCTGTATAAATATGTAGAATGAGCACCTTCCTAAAGTGGAAGGCCAAATCTTTATTTTCTTACTAGAATGATAGAGAAAAGTATTGTATAATTGAACAAGGGTGATGCTTCCAATCTCAACAGAAGACTTAAAGGGAGAAAGGGTAGTTGAGAGGAGAGATAGACTGTGGGATTCCGTGGACCATATTCTTGCCAGATTTTGACTGGCCTGAGACATGCACCAAATGTCCTTATAGACCTCCTTTCTCCTCTCTCCCATTTGAGCCAGTTTACAACTACTGCTGTGTCGTTAAAAATCAGATGCAACTACTAACCATGTATCATAGTTAGCAAGCTTTAGAGCAATCTTCAAAAATCTCACAACTCCTAATACAGTGCATTTTAACAGGTGACCAATACTTATTGGAAAATAGATACAATATGTGGAAATATCCAATAAGAAATTCAAAGAGGAATGTTATCACATCTGTGATAAAAGATTCCTTTTTAAGTTTCAGTGTGTAAAAAAATAAGATATTATTTCAACACAAGAAAGAATGAAAATATGGATGAAGTATTTTACATTAGCATTTACATTAACAATGTAAAGACAGATAGACTAAAATAATCAGTATAAAAATCATTTTTTCTGATCATTGCAAGAAAGATATTTCACCCTGTCTTATTTTCTTATTAAACCAATAGATAAAGCTAGTTTCTTTATTTTTCACATATCAAGTTGTTAATAAATGACATTTTTAGCTCCTATTTTCCTTCCAAAGAAAAAGATTCATTTATATTTTATAGTTAAGTTCATGTGAATGTAAGTTACAGATATAACTGCTTTCATTAAATAATAATGCTTCAAGTTACTTCATATTTTTCTTCCAAAAAATTCAAACTGTTTAACTGACAATTACTATATCATTATTTTGATTTTTCACATGACACTTTCTTTTTATTTTCCTTTTTAACATTACTTTATGCTGCAAATGAGCTAAGACACAAAAATGCCTCATAGAATATAAATTAACAGAAGGAGATGAAAGAACGGAGAGGTTAAATTATTTGTCCCAAATCACATAAGTAATCAGTGGAAAACCTTGTGCTCAATGTTTTCCTCTTGTGTTTAGAAATGTTACTCTTAATTCATATAGTTAATGGTAAAAATAGTTTGACAATTTTTACCACACTGTAAATCTTTAATTTGTCTCTCTTTTTGAACTTTTCTTAATGAAATCATAAAATTTTCTGACAAGATGTCCCACTGAAAGCAAAAATATTTGTAGTAGTGAGATAAGAAAGGAGCATAGGTTCAAATACCATCTTAAACCTTAGCTTACAATGATGTGGCAAATTGACTCAGATATAAGTGATGAGGTAATTAAGGACTATATGAAAAGAAATATCCTACTCCAATACTTTACTGATCGTCTACTTGTACTTGTAAAGGTATTATCTTTATATTAGTCTCAAGGTCAACATGGATATATTCCTTAAGCCTTGATATTTCATATTTCTCAAAAGATAAAGTGTAGGTAGTTTAAAATATGGGAGCTGGAATTCAAGAATTAATTCAAATTGTTATAAAACCAAAATTTTTAAAAAGGCTGTTGAATTGTCATCAATATCTCTGTAAACCAATTCCTAAAATTTACCTTTCATATTTAGCAGATAACTATCAGCTTTCAAAATTTTAGGAAGCAGCCCTTAATATTTCAAACTTTTATTAAGTTTCACCTTCATTTTTGATTAAAGTAAGGCAGACATTTGGACAAAGAGAAAACCTAATTTATATTTGGTTTGTCATTAACCCAAATTGGTTAAGATTGATAAAATTTATCTTGTATGTCTGGCACAGATAAATGTAAATCTTCTCTCCAGACCATATATTATCTAACTTAAGAATATTCTTCTGAGTCATCTCTATTTTTGATGACTTTGTATAGTCATAAGATTGAAATAGATTCAGTCAGTTTCTCTGAAGCCCATAACAAATTAATCCCCATCAAGGAAGACATGCAAAAATAATTGAATAGAGCAAAACACTCAACTTGTCTATTTTAAAATATTGCTCCCAAGTTTGTTTGAATGTTTGTCCTTGTCTCCCTGCCATTCTTTATTCACTTAATTTCTAAGAAGTGTATCCCTTTGTACAATATCTTTTGATTTTATGTACCTATTTTCATAAGAAATCTTCCATATAAGGTAGTACCATATGACATCTAATATTCAGAAAAAAAATTAAGAATGATATATTATAACTCTTCTCATTAATATCCCCCTCTAAGTATAAATGCTTCCTAGAGCACAATGATTTTACTTTATATATCCCAGTTTATTACACATTGGTTAGCTCAGTGTCTTGGAAACAATGGCGTCAGCAAATGTCTGCCTATTGACTATTGACTGCTAAATTTAGGATTTTATTTTATTTTATTTTTTGAATGTTTTATTTATTTCTGAGACAGAGAGACAGCGTGGGCAGGGAAGAGTCAGAGAGAGAGGGAGACACAGAATCTGAAACAGGCTCCAAGCTGTGAGCTAGCTGTCAGCACAGAGCCTGACTCAGGGCTTGAACCCACAAACTGTGAGATCATGACCTGAGCTGAAGTCTGATGTTCAACTGACTGAGCCACCCAGGCACCCCCAAATTTAGGATTTTAAATATTACTCAAAAGGACAGGAGAGTTTACAATATTATGCTTTTCAAGCCTGGTAATATGTGTGTTATGATTCTTGTCTTATTTGCTCTAAAAATTAAAAGCATAGAAGTGTTCAACTATGTTATGTTATAGTACAAATGGCATGAAAATGGTAGCATGGTGTGCTGAAAGAAAGACAACACAGAAATCTAAAGTCATGGTGCTAGCACTCCTTAACTATGCCTTTCTACAAGTTTCTTATGTTTTTGACTCACCCTTATTCCATTTGTAAAGAAAGGATATTTACCTAATGCTATTTGTTATATTGTGTGTGTGTGTGTGTGTGTGTGTGTGTGTGTGAGATAGAGAAAATGAAAGAGAGAGAGAGAGAGAGAATGAGAGAAAGAGTGGAGAGATAGAAAGAGGTATTAAATGAGATAGTGGATATGAAAACTGTTTTAAGCTTTGCGCAGTGGCAGTATCGTAGCCAATGAGGTTTATCCGAGGCGCGATTATTGCTAATTGAAAACTGTTTTAAAAAATAGACTCAAATGACAATGTAAACTACTATGAAAAGTTTTCACTCTGGATTATATGAATTTACTGATAAAGATTGAAAAAAAAACAAAGACTGGCATTTTTAAAAATTTAACCAATGTATCTATATTGATGTTATCTTTCATTTATAAAGTAGAGAGTTTATACCTGAGTCTTCAAAACTTGTTCATACTTTTGTTATTGTAATTTTGTCAGGTTAGTGTGAAAAATCCCACAATGATTTAGAGATTTTCATAATGTCACAGAGAAATGTACATGAGGAACTGGCTTTAAAGACTAGATGATCTGGTTTCCTATTTCTCTAACTTTCAACATATTTGACTCCTAATGTTATGTTTTTAATACATAATTAGTTTATGTTAAGCAATAATAGCCTATTAAAAGCAACCCCGGACATTCCAATTTTTCTATGAGTAGTACAGCATCAATCAATATCATGAATATTTGAATGAGGAATTTTTACTTCAAAATATTGTCCAGATAAGTTATCAGATTATCACATGAAAGGATGAGCGATTCATCCTTTTTGATCATATTTATTGGTCTTAAGTACCGTGTTCTACCCTAGCACAATATAAACAGGTCTTGATATATAACTTGAGACATGCTATTTTTAAAAGTTTATTTATTTAAGTAATCTGTACGTTCAACATCGGGCTTGAACTCATGACCCCAAGATCAAGAACCACATGCTCTTCTTACTGAGCCAGCCAGGCTCCCCTGGAGACAAAATTATTTAACTAGCAAACAGCTTAGAAAGCATTAATTGGAAATTTAGTAGGGCAGTCACAGCATAGAGAAAAAATTGGTAAACAGAGAATTATGGAAGAGCTCTGATGTCAAGGGCAGGTCAGGAAAGTTTAATAAAATGGTATTTCTCACTTTGCTTCAATATATTTCTATCCTAATAATAAAATTGCTAATATGTATATAGTGCTCTCTATAAGCTCTCTACTTGCTTTTTCTCTATACATGTAAATTTTATTCTTCACAAAAACTTGCAAGTTTGGTATACTACTATAATTTGTATAGTATATGTGAGAAAATGAAAGTACATCAAATTTAAGTGGTTTGGCCAAGTTTGCACAGTTCATATGTAATATATTGGGTTTTGAACTCAGGGAGTCCAGCTTATATTTTGCGTTCTCAACCACTAAAATTTTATTTTCTCTATACTGTATCACATGTTAGACAGAAGTCTAAGATGGCACCAAATATTTCCATCTCTAGTCTATATATAGCTTGGCAGAATCTTCTCTCATTGTAAATATGATGAATATTACTCTTATGATTAGGCTATTAATGAATTCAATTTGAATCAATCAAAAGAGATTATCTAGTTTATACTAACCTAATCAGGATAGTCCTTAAAAGAGTAGACCCTGGGGCGCCTGGGTGGCTCAGTCGGCTAAGCATCCGACTTCGGCTCAGGTCATGATCACACGGTTCGTGGGTTCGAGCCCCACATCGGGCTCTGTGTTGACAACTAGCTCAGAGCCTGGAGCATGCTTCTGATTCTGTGTTTCCCTCTCTCTCTACCCTCCCCTGCTCATGCTGCCTCTCTCTCTCAGAAATAAATAAAACATTAAAAAAAAAAAAAAAGAGTAGACCCTGCCTAAAGTCAGTTGATTATGCTGGCCCCCTGATTTGGGATTTCCAGTGTATAGAAATATGAGAAATAAATATGTGTTGTTTATAAGCTATATAGACAATGGTATTTGTCATAGTAGCCCAAATGGACTGAGAGAGAAAATTGGTATCAAAGAGTAGGGGGGCTGCTGTAACATATATCTAAAAATGTGGAAGTGGCTTTGGAACAGGGTAAAATTGGTAGAAACTGGAAAAGTTTGTAGATGAGAGGCTGGAAAAGTTTATAGGCACATGATAGATAAACCTTATGTTGCCATGAAAGAACTTTTTTAAATGTTATTTTTTTTAATTTATTTATTTTGAGAGAGAGAGATAGAAAGCAAGGGAGGTAAAGAGAGAATCCCAAGCAGACTCCATGCCCAATACAGAGTCCAACGTGGGGCTCAATTCCACAAACCCTGAGATCAGGATATGAGCCAAAATTAAGAGCCAGACACTCAACCAACCAAGCCATCTAGGTGCCCCATCAACAAAGTGACTTTTAAAGAAAATTCTGGGGAAGACTCAGGAAGAAAAGAAGCATGTTATTGGACATGGAAAAAAGATCATCCTTGTTTAAAGTGGTGAAAAACTTGGCTGAATTATGTCTGTGCCCAAGTGTTTTATGGGAGATAGAACTTGTAAACAATGAAATTAGGTATGTGGCTGAAGCTATTTCTTTTTAAAAATTTTTAAGTTTATTTATTTATTTTGAGGGAGAAGAGAGAGAGACAGAGAGCATGGGAGGGACAGAGAGAGGGAGGGAGAGGAGAGAATCCCAAGCAGGCTCCGTGCTCAGCATGGAGCTAAATGCGGGGCTTGAACTCACAAACCATGAGATCATGACCTGAGCTAAAACCAAGAGTCAGACTCTCAATCGACCGAGCCACTTAGGCACCCTTTAAGCTATAAGTAGTGTTGAAGGTGCAGCCTTCATTATCTTGAATGCAGACATCTCCCAGTATGTTTGGAAGGTGAAATTTCCACCTCACTGGGCTTGGCTGGCAGAGAATTGAGTTAAAGACTATTCTTGAGACTTAAGGTTTGATACTGTTTGCTTTTTTGGATTTTGGATTTTCTTGTAAACCATTATCCTTTTCTTTCCTATTTTTGTTCTTTGAAATAGGAATGCATGTCGCCTTTACCACAATTGTACTTTGGAAGCATATCATGTTTGATTTCATAGATTCACAGGAAGACAGCAATTTATCTTACAACAAATTGTATCTTAGAAAAAATTGTATGAGAATCACCCATATGTGATTTCGATGATATTTAAATGAGACTTTGAACTTAAACTTTTGAGTTGATGCTAGAATCAGGTAAGGTTTGGGGCTTGTTGGAATGTAATGAGATTATTCTGCAGGTGAGAAGGATGTGAATTTTGGGGAGCTAGGGGAGAGAATGCTTTAGTCTGAATGTGTTCTCTTAAATTTCACATGTTGAAATTGCAGTGTCTACTGTAATGGTGTTCAGAGGCTGTTCTTTATGAGGTGTTTAGGTCACAAGGGTGAAATCCTCGCAAATGAGATTAGAAATCTTGTAAAAGAGACCCCATAAAGCTCCCTTGCCTCCTTCACATTGTGGGATTAAAACAAGAAGTCTAAGACCTGGAAAATCACTCTCACCAGACCATGTTAGATCTCAAACAACAAGTAATTTTTTGTTTTTATAAGCTATCTAGAGTATAAGATTTTGTTATACTAGCCCAAATGGATTAAAAATAATATATACAGTTGAACCTGGAACAATAGGAATTTGAACTGTGTGTGTCTATTCTATACTTTTGTCTTACTGTTTATCTGTTTATTTACTTTGAGAGAGAGAGAAGACAGAGACAGAGAAAGAGAGACAGAGAGGGAGAGAACGTAAGAGTAGGACAGAGAAAGAGAAAGGAAGAAAGAATCCAAAGCAGCTGCCACACTGTCAGTACAGAGCCCAACATGGGACTTAATCCCATGAACTGTGAGATTATGATCTGAGCTGAAATCAAGAGTTAGACACTCAGTTGACTTTGCTACCAAGGCACTCCATTCCTGGTCCAAGGAATCATTGTTGTGACTTCTAGACTAGGTCTAGACAAGGTCATTGAAATAGCAAGCACAAAGTTTGCCAGTGGATCACTAGGTGATAATAGTGAGTGGTACTGTTCTGGTTTCCCCTCCTTAATTTCTTAACCCATGACTTCTGGCTATGGGAGGAACAGCACCATATAATGGATGTTAATTCACAACATGCATAGCCTTCTGGAGAAACATTCCCTAGCCCTGCCAACCCACATAGTTGTCACTGTAACTGGGTCATCAAAAAGCCACTGTTTTATCAAGACAGCTGCCTTTGGATGGTAGAGGAAATTCTGTGAAGGTACTTTTGTGATGAGAAGTAATGGTGTGTTGAATGCCATTCTGTAAGTCAATGGATGGTGATGCATTCTGTAAGTCAATGGATGGTAGGCTTAACAGAAGCATTATACACAGGGAAGGCAAATCTGTGTCCAGAGTAAGTCTTTATTTAAGTGACAAAACACGGCCCCTTCCATGATGGAAGCTGCCTAAGGCAACGAGCTTGCCTAATCACCTTGGGGAATAGTGCCATGCCTGGGACTTAGTGGTTTTCTCTGCTGCTAGAAGATTTGAGACTCAGCAGTGGCTCTACCCATGTCTTCCTTGGTGGGTGGAAGTCTATGTTGTTGAGCCCATGCATAACCTTCCATCCTTTCCCCCATATCTACTTTGTTCATGAGCTCATTGGATAATGACAAGGAAGGCTGGAGAGAGGCTGACTGATATCTGTAGAATAGGTCATATCTGCTTGATTATTAAAGCAAATGCATTTGTTAAGCATTCACATAGGACACAAATATCTTCAGATGTTTTGCCTATGGGGAGCGACCTATCCACATACTTTTTCCTCATATTTCCTTTTCACCATTTTCCAATCATATTCTTTCTAAGTCCCTAACCATTCAACCAAATGATTTGCCTAAACCCAAGAATTAGTATATAATTACAATTGTACATCTGGCCATCTTTAGTTCTAAGCAAAATGGTAAACCAGGTATATTGCCTGATGTTCTGTCCACTGAGAGGATTGACCTTCACTATTGTCCTTCAGGAATTTCCCAGAAATGAGCTGTGGTGCTAAAGCTATCCTCTTTGGGGTGATGTCTGCATCTCATGCAGAATCATCTCTCAGTCAGGGCTGAGATTTCTCTTCCTTTATCAAAGGAAGGTAGGAAATTTCTCATGAAACCTTGGGTGTAGGCTGAGAGAAAGAAGGTAGTGTGGCAGGAGTGGGGACCATGGACATTTGGCCTACTTATTCATGTAACTTACTTATGTCTCCAGGGCCTGCTAGGGCATAATATATCACTGAATCATGTAAATACCAGTTCCTTTAATGATAGAGTGCTGCTGTACATGCCCAACTATATTACTTAATCAGACAACAGCCAGTTCAAAACAGGCAGTTCAGGCCAGAAGATAACTTGGTGACAAAGAAATTTGGGATAGAGGTAAGGCCTCTCTGAATGTGACTCCTCTCAAACTGGAAGTCAATATGAAGTAGAAAATGTATTTTATTGGTACTCAGATAGGAACAATCTGGCTCATTGAAACTTAATGAAAGACATTAGCATGACTTTTGTATATATAATATTTGACACTGCATAATAGAAAACAAGTGCAAAGTTGAAGATCAATTGATCATACTAGGCTTGACAACCAACCGTTCTATTAGATTATGTCACATTTGATTGTGAGTGGGCAGTTGAAGCCTTGCAAAATTGTAGAAATGTGTGTAGATTCTTTAGGATTTAGGTCTTACATTTTACAAAAATATAATCAATGCAGCTATTAACAAAACTCATGCATTGGAGATTATCCAGAGAACATGGTAATATAATCCATTTTAAAATCCTCATCTGCTTATCAGCCAAGTGATTTGGAGCAAGTGACTTTTCTGTGCCTCAATTTTATCGCATATAGAATGAGATTAAACAACACTTCTAGCAGATATGGTGATAATGAGATAATGGAAAAACATATGATTACATGTGAATAATGTCTGTGTTCAGATTATTCTTCCTTACATGGCCCTAAATATATGTGTGGTTTTATGTATTTTTGCAGCATTATTGATTTCACATTTAACTTAATGATTGACATCATAATAAAATCCTTGTGACACTGGGTTATTATTATTAAGTGACGAATCACTAGGGTCCACACCAGAAACCAATGTCACAGTATATGTTAACTAACTGAAATTTAAATAAAACTTGAAAAAAAAATTAAAAAGTTACCCCCTGATAAAATAGTATTAAAAAATCATTGTGACAATAAATAACCAGTGGAAATCAAAGTCTATCATTTTGCTTCAGAAAATAAATGAAATTCCTACTAAAAGAGAAGCAGTAGAATGAAAGACTGTCACAGATCGGAGGGGACTAAAGAGACAAACTCTAAATGTAGTAGGGGATCGTAGGCTGAATCCTTGAAAGGACACTAGAGGAGAAATGAATAATATTCAAACAAGGTTCAGTTAATAATAGTGTCCCCGTGGAACACCTGGGTGGCTCAGTCAGTTAAATGTCTGACTTCAGGTCAGGTGATGATCTTGCGGTCTGTGAGTTCAAGCCCCACATTGAGCTCGGTGCTGACAGCTCAGAGCCTGGAGCCTGCTTTGTATTGCGTGTCTCCCTCTCTCTCTGTCCCTCCCCATCTCTCAAAATTAAATAAACATTTAAAAAAATTTACTTAAAAAACAATAATAGTGATGCATTTAATTTCCTGGTTTTGAAAAATATACTATGATTTTATGTGTATATATATATATATATATATATATATATGTATAGTAGTAATGTTAATGGAAGCTAGGTATACAAGAAACATCTGTACTTTTCCCAACTTTTCTCTAAGTGTAAATGGAATATTTTTTTGAAGTATTAACAAAAAAGTGGCTTTTCAGGAAAGTTAGTTTAAAGTTTTTGGGGTTTAAAACATGTATTTTGAGAGAGAGAGAGAGAGTGAGAGAGTGAGAGAGCAGGGGAGGGACAGAGAGAGAGAGATGGAGAGAAAGAGCTACAATCCCAAGCAGGCTCCACCCTATCTTTGCAGAGCCGGACACAAGGCTCAAACTCACAAACTGCAAGATCATGATCTGAGCCAAAGTCAGACACTTAACCAACTGAGCCACACAGGCACCCCAGGAAAGTTATTTTAGAATTTAAACTATATCTAAACCATACCTATTGGTTAAAACAGCACAACTCAGGAAATTCCTAAACTTTTATTTGATTCTAAGATATTTTTCATATATCAATATTTTAAAGATAATTTTAGAAAACAGATTCCTATGATGTGTTGGAAAAATGACTGGTGTGTTTCTGGTGATACATAATTAACTTTGAATAATATAGTATGCACACACAGGCACAATGTATGCAAGAGTCAGTGGCTATGATAAATTGATATGATTTTTTATTTGAGCTAAAGTATAAAATAAATGATATAGAGTCTTGTAAGGTCTTTGTGAATTCTGAGAATTATGTCACCTTACAAAGCATTACTGATAATTGGGACTTTTGTATTAAAAGTTATGTAATTTCTATGTTAACTAAATTTAATTTTATGCCTTGCTAAAAGCAGTTAGACATGTAAATGAATGAGGTATTTCAAATTTCTTCTTAAGGAGAGTTGTTGAGCATTTTTCAGATCTCAGTATCTGTTTTCACCCTGCCTTTATCTTTGCATTTGTATTTTTTTGTACTTGCATTTGGTGTGCATCCCTGTGTGTAGTTATGCTAAGGATTAGCTTGAGAAAATCCTGCAATCACCAATTTTTGGGCTGTGTCTCCCCCCAGAGGCCCCCAGAGAGGAATCTTTTGGAACATTGTTTCTAGTAATTTTTGTGTGGAATGAATGAGAAGCACAGATAGACATACTGTTTATAGGTTTATAGATTCATAATGTGATTAGTCAGTTGATAGAGGTGCACCCAAGTTATTTGGATCCTAAATAATACATCATTTGAAGGACTTTCTTAGGGAAAAACAATAACATAAATCAACAAAATTTACCTATGCATTTGAAGGTACCCAATGCTTAATCTTCAGTAATCTCAGGGCATATTCACCCATTATTTTTGATTTTGCATTTTTGGCAGTTTTATATTAATTTTAAGACAAAACTTTCAAAAAATCAAAGGCAAGTTGTATAGAACTTGTTTACTTAACAATTTGGGACAAACTATTCCTGAAAATAAACAAGAGGCATAGTGCATTTGTATCAAATGTTTTTAAGTTGGCTATTCACTACACAATTCCAATTTTCCAACACTATAGCAGGAAAAGTTATTCTTTTCAATAAATCCATCATTATTCACTAATATCAATTAATGGTCACTTTATTAAGGAAAAGCTTTCTTTGAAAGACTTTTGTGGGGCTATATTCTGCATTTAACAACAGTTTTGAATGAGGATTTTAGGTCAATAGTTTTTACCATGTACTGAATGCTGACTCACCTCTTGGCAAAACATAACTTGACATTTCTCTTTATTAGTTCTTTCACCACTGCTCCCTTACACCTGCCAAATACTTAGCAAAGAGGCCAGCCCATCAGTTCTGCCACTTTAGAAACTTTTGGGCATTTTTGAAAGCAGCGCTGGGAAAACAGCAAATCAGGTAGTACTTTCAATTTTGCACCAAGTAAATTGCTTTTTAGAGGGTGACCAGATAGTTCCTGGAATAGGTAATGGGATGCAGAGCCTCTAACCTCCGGGTCGGCCTTTGCACCTACCCTTGGTTGGTGGTGACAGAAAGCCATTAGCCTTTGATTGCTGTTTGCTGACCTGTGTGAAATGAGTTGATGACTCCCATTCAGCTTCTAGTGGACAAGTGCATGGATCACATTTGGCAGCCTTGTTGGTAGTTCCAGAAAAATAGAGATGGATTGAGTAGGCTGTGAGGTTAAAGTACTGACCTGCCAGATTAGGGTTGACTTTCTTTGGATGGGAACTTTGCTCTTTCCTGGCCCACACTCCATACCAACTCCATAGGAAGACTAATGAGTCACTTAAGTACTAGAAAGTTCAAATCAGTACTTCGAATACTCTCTAATTGTCCTTAATACCATGAAGTGAAAACTTGGTCTTTATTTTTGAGAGTGCATCTCTTGCGGCATGAACTCTTTAGAATTAACATACAGATATGTAGGTATTAGTGTAGTCACTTAATAATCAAGGAATATAAACAATGAGATGATAATGGCAAGTTTTATTATTGTCTACAATTTTTGTTTTCTCTAGTCACTGTAATGAGAACTGCCCCTTTTCCTTATAGAGAGGATTCACGATTTCAATCTGTTGGCTTGGTTCATGTTTTTTTTGCCCTCACCTATAGTGCTTCCTCCTTTCCATGACTTCAGGATCTGTTTCCTGACATCAGTCCCTAATTCAAGTCTGATATTCATAATAAAGACATCTTAGAATACTCCAATCCACCCAAATTTAATTCTCCCTTGACCACTATCTAAATCACATAATTGAACAATTCATCATAGTTTATCTGATCTTGTTTTCTCAACCATTATTTTCTATGTTATTCTTAACTTCTCTAATAGACAATAAGCACATTAAAAGCAAGGGCAATGCTTTTTATTCATTCTATATTTCCTAGATTATCAAGCTAAGTATAACTCACAGGTCATTGGATGAAACTTTATGCCATTCTCCTGGAGCATTTATCTCTCACATATTCACAGAAGTATATAAGTATTGTTACTTTTATTGGTGTCACCTTTCCATTAAATAGATAGATGTAGTCATAAGCACTATCTTTAAGAATGTAAAAGGCCTTGGAGAGGATGGAGAGTCAGTGGGAGATTGTACTCCTTTGTTTTTGTCATATGGAAATATAATACACTGGGACAAATCTAGACATCAGTTGTCACATCTCTAAAATGGAGATAAAATATAAGTAATACTTATCATACGAGATGCTTATGAGAAATGTAAATTAAGACAAAGTGTGAGATAGAGTTTGCTTTATATCTAGTTATATAAATATCAAGATTTTACTATGTAACATTTACATATTAGATAAGTGTTTATTTATGTGATAATGCATGTGCTGTGGGTTGAATTGCATTCCTGAAAAATTCATATGTTGAGGTTCTAATTCTAAGAATCTCAGAATGTGTCCTTGCTTAGAATTAGGGTTGCTGTGGTTGTGATTAGTTTAGATGAGGCCATACTAGAATAAGGTGGTCCTCAAATTTAACATAACTGATCTCCTTATGAAAAGGGGAAATTTGAACACAAATGCACACTCAGGTAGAATGCTATGTGAAGATGAACACAGAGATTGGAAATGCTTTTCCAAGGTGCAGTTGCTAGATATTGCCAGCAACGCACCAGAAACTATGCAAGATGTATGGAATGGATCCTTCCTCACATCTGTCAGAAAGAACTGACCCTCAGCCATCTTGATTTTGGACTTTGAGCATCCAGAACTGTGAAACCACAGTTTTTTGTTGTTTAAGCCACCTAGGTTGCCGTATATTGTCATGGAAACCCTGGCAATTGCATACAGTATCTAATATAAAATGAGTTATAAAATAAACAAAATAACCTCTAAGGAAAGGGAACATTGCTTCAACACCTTTGTGCTTCAAAGACCACTATAAAGAAAATGAAAAGACAAACCATAAAATGTAGGAACATATTTGCAAATCACATGTCAAATAAAGAACTGTGTCTAGAATAAATAAAAGACAGTTGCAACTCAATGAGTAAAGGACAAATAACCTTACTAAAAACATGGACAACTGATTTGAATAGACATTTCTCCAATGGAAATATGCAAATGACCAATAGTACATAAAAGAAGGCTCAAGATTATCATTTATCAAGGAAGTATGAATAAAAGCTACAATGAAATATTACTTCATATCCACTAGGAGAGCTAAAATGATGGAAATAAAAAGAAAAACAAGTAATAACAAGGCGAAGGTGTGCAGAAATCAGGAAACTCATACAGTACTGGTGGGAATAGAAAATGGTGCAGCCATTTTGGCCAATAAGGTGGCCGTTTCTCAAATGATTGAATATAAAGATGCAGTGTGACTCAGAAATCACACTCTTAAGTATATCCAAGACAAATGAAAATATATGTCCAAACAAAAACTTGTGCATAAATGCTTATCACAATATTATTCATAATAGACAAAAGGTAGAAACAACACAAACCTCCATCAACTGATGAATGGATAAAAAAATGGTGTACACCCATACCATGGAGTATTACTCTCACATAAAGAGGGATGAGGAAATGGTACATGCTAGAACATTGATGAAACTCGAACACATTATGCTAAGTGAAAGAAGCCAGTTACAAAAGACAAATATGACATTAATGCATTAAATGCAATATTCAGAACAGGTCTCTAGAGGCAGAAAGTAGATTAGTGATTGCTTGGTGCTTGAAGAGTGGAGTAGAATGGGGTGATAGCTAAAGGGTGCATAAGATGTTTCTTTTTGAGGTGATGTAAATGTCGTAAAATTGACTGTGCTGATAGCATCACTTATCTGTTCTGAAGGGATTTCAATCTAAAATGGAACCAGAGGGGAGTGGCTGAGTGGTTCAGTCAGTAAGCACCCAACTCTTGATTTGGGTTCATGTCATGATCTCAGTTTCATGAGTTTGAGCCCCACATTGGGATCTGTGCTGACACTGTATAGCCTACTTGAGATTCTCCCTCTCCCTCTCTCTCGGCTCCATCTCTGCTCAAGCTCTCTCTGTCTCTCTCAAAATAAATTAAACTTTAAAAAACAAAATGGAACCAGAGGGATATAAAATGGAGAAGCACGTGCACGCACCCTCAAGAAAAGGAAACTGAGAGACTGGGAGACTGATTTTTCATAAGTTCCCAATTTACAGAAAACTGAAACATATCCTTTGACCACTGAACAAGCACCAAGAGCCTCTCTCTGTCCTCAAGCAAACAATCTTGCTGCTTGGCTACTAGCTGAACTCACCCCCTACTTTTGCACTCCCTGTTCATAAATATCACCTAACCCAAAAGTCAATGGTCTTGCTTGTAGCTTGCTACAGTTGATACATTCCAAAATGCAATATCTCTGCTATTTCTGAATACATTTAATTTATGGTAATTTGAGTTACCTCAGTGTCCCTCTTTATTTAAGTTGGTCCTGTGAATATACTAATAACCATTGAACTATATATACACTTAAAACATAATAATAAAAAGTGATTGAAAAAATTTATACTCAAATAAATTGGGACTTTTTTTTCTATTTGCCCAATTAAAGATGTGAGATTATGGGGCACCTGGGTGCCTCAGTTGGTTAAGGGACCTACTTCAGCTCAGGTCATGATCTCACAGCTTATGAGTTCAAGCCCCACATGGAGCTCTGACAGCTCAGAGTCTGGAGCCTGTTTCTGATTCTGTGTCTCCCTTTCTCTCACTGCTCCTCCCCCACTCACACTCTGTCTCTGTCTCTCAAGAATAAATAAAAATTAAAAATAAAAGCTGTGAGATTAAATCTCATCTATTCATATGGCTTTTTCCCTCTGAATTTCTCTTAGTTTCTTCAAGTTACATTGTCTTATTTTACCTACTTAACTTATGCCAGTCTCTTAATTCTCTTTATGCTATCCTGTCTTAGAATATATTACACATGGTTATTAAGATACTTCAACCATCTCACATTTGTGCTTTGATGGATATTTGGATGATGTTTTGACTTTGTGTATTAACACTTGAATAAAGATTGTATAGTAATTTGACCCTAAAGGGTCTTTCAGATACTAGTAGTTGACTTTTGCCCAACAGTTTAACAGAATAGGGCCTATTGAATCAAGAAAAATACAATTATCTCATAGACAGGAGCAATGTTTGCTTTTGCATAATTGCTTCCCACATCCCTTCCAATGACAAACCTCTCCTAGACACACACACACACACACACACACACACACACACACACACACATGCTGCTATTGTGAGGAGATGATCCTTAAGGAGGAAAATAAAATAAAAGACAGGAATTTGGGAAACTACTTCATTGCAGAAGGCATTATGATTGTTTTTGCAGAGAAGAAAACTGGCAAGGACTCCTTAATGTCATTCATTAAATAAGTGGTGGAGTTGGGGTTTGAACCAAAGTAGTATGGCATTAGAGCATTTTATATTAATCACTATGCTTAATTTCCTTTCAATATCAACTTATAAAAAGCAGTATATTTCTTGTAAATCAGCAATAACAATATGGAAATACAATGCCAAATAATTGCCATTATTTAACAACACGTTAAACTTCTAAGAACTTATAAATATATGTAAGGATTAAAAGCAACAGTAAAATGGCTAGATGAGGAGTTCCTGACTGGCTCAGTCACAAGAGCATGTGCTTGATCTCGGGATCATGAGTTTGAGCCCAACATCAGAGGTAGAGATCACTTAAAGATAAATAAATAAATAAGCTCTTCAAAAACAGGTGAGGAGAAAATGAAACCAAACTATACAAAAATATACAATGAAGAGAAAAATATATATAATATTCCAGGATGGGAATGAGCAATATTGTATAGATATAATTTATTCCAAATTAATTTTCTGTAGTTAGTTGAATCATAATGAGTTACTATCCTCTGGGTCTACAAAGGAAAATGACTAGCAATTTTCGGGTGGTTTAATCTAAATATGATATTTTATATTATTTCCCTTCCATATCCCAGGAGTATTTTTAAATTAAACGAGAAAAACTTAATCTTTAGATCACCCACAAGAAAAGATATACAGAAAAAGCCAATAAAATTGTCAAAAGTAAATACACATACATACATGCATACATACAGTTAAAAACCCATGATCTAGGACTTGATTTACTACATAGTCAAACATTTTCTTTAAAACTACTGAAGTGAAAGCTATGTGATTTATGTATAGAAATAAGGACATAGATTAACAGAAGAGAAATAAAGAATCCAGAAATAAACAAATTTATACATGGCAATTTAGTTTATGATGTAGATGGTATTTCAGATTCATGCAGCAATTAGTTAGGAAAAATTATGTTGTAGTAATTGGAAAGATAGGTTAAAGTCCACAAGAAGATGTTTTTGTTTCAAAAGCACGTACAAGACTTGCATATGAAACATGAAAAAGCCAATACTATAAAATATATACATATAGGATGAGAATACTTATTCATGATCGCCATGAAGGCTTAAGTGGACACAAAAAATCCAGAGTTTACAAAAACAGGTTATTACAATGCATAGAATTAAAAATTTGTATAAAAGTTAAAACAAAAGCAATTGGTGTGGAAAACATAGTGATGGATAGGATCACTTGTTTACAAATTTCTTCCTTTTCCACTTTTTCATGACTGAATATGGCCATAATAAGACTTGCCTTGGTCAGTGGTATGTGAAGAAATATAATGCATATGTTTTTCAAACAGAGGTTTTAAATGTGTTTATGTGGTCACAGTTGTTCTCTGAACTTCTGTCATCAGTATGAGAAAAATATGCACAGAGAAAAATATACACAGGTAGCTAATGGTTTCTGGAATGAGACCTGCAACATGTACCTGGCCTCCAAACTGAAATCAAGCACAGTTATGACCAGGCAAAGTTTGCCAAAACCCAGTGTAAGGCCACAAGTCTAAACGTCTAAACCAAACTGACTCCATGACAGGCTGTAAGTTTCCCCCTCTGAACTAGAAGGCCTGAGTTTCAGCTTTCCTGAAACTATCAGGCAGTTACACATTGCCCAAGGCAGGAGAAACCACCCTTGCAACACCCAATCAGGAAAGTCCAGCGACCACCCTCCACATTACTAAGGGAGAGGCCTACAGATAGAAACTATAGATAGGACCCTGTTACCTAATGTTAAAGTTAACCTGCTAGTCGCCGAATAAGACCCTAGGGTCGCTCTGTGATTGGTTGAATTTAAAGGTACTCTAAATGTTGTAATTGGATCCCGCCAAAAGTAACGAACACTGTAGACAATGTGTATGGTCAAACCCGCTGTCAATGATGTTGAATAATTATGATTGGATCACTGTTCCCATGTCACAACTTCTGTAACTCCCCCGTCACAAACCCCATAAAAACCCTACTCTGCCTTGTTCGAGGCTCTCAGCATGGACCCATATGCTGGTGAAGTCTGTGAGCCCGAGCTTAAGCCTGTAATAAAGCCCTCTGCCTTTGCATGCGTGACTCGGTCTCCCTGGCGGTCTCTGGTCGGTGAGGATACTGCGATCTGGGTATAACACCAGCTAATCTGTAGGCCTATAATAATAATTAAAAAAAGCAAATGACTATTTTTGTAACCCACTAAAATTCAGGGCTTGTTTTTTTTCTTACACATTGTAATAGCAGAAACCTATTACAATATATCATGAAGTATTTGCTCCTACAACGAAGTTAGTTGTTCACATATACAACAAAGTTAGTTAGCTTCTACAAACTAACAGGAAAAAATAACTGTATGAAAAAACCTGGCAAAATATAATTTTCTATAATATCTGAATATACATTTGAGTATTTTACCCCATTTTGTATAATGCATTGATATAAATTTTATTAAAGAACTAAAGGTTTTCAAACTGAGAAGAAATACTTTCAAAGAATGTTGTGGGACTGTAAAATTATATGAGTTTTTGAGAATGCAATTTAACAGATTCTGTTAAAGTATCAAGTATGTGTATTATTTAACTCATAAATTTGTTTCTAAGAATCTAGAATTCAGGAATATATATATGGGTGTGCAATTGTGTATTTAAGAACATTTTAATGTTTTATATTTATTTTTGAGAGAGAGAGAGAGAGAGAGAGCATGAGCAGGGGAGGGTCAGAGAAAGGGAGACACAGAATCCAAAGACAGGCTCCAGGCTCTGAGCTAGCTGTCAGCACCGAGACCGACACGGGGCTCAAACCCACAAAAAGTGAGATCATGACCTGAGCCTAAGTAGGACACTTAACTGACTGAGCCACCCAGGCACCCCACAAATATGTATATTTAATTATACCCTTTGTAGGGCTGTTTTTAATAGAAAAAAAGGGAGAGGGAAGTGCTTATACATATAATAAGGTAACAAGTAGACTTTTGTGAAATCACGAGGAAGATTTTTTGAGATACTTTGTCATCTTGCCAGGAGCCGCACTGGCCTCTCTGGATGGCAGTCACAGCAATGAAATGGCAGTGTTTGTACAACTCCTGACATGAGAAACAAAAACTGGTATGTCTTTCTGCTACTACTGGCTCATGTTGGAATTGAGGCTGCTGGTATTGACCAGACCTCACAATATTCCAGATCAGACCGATATTCCCCACACAGATTCCTCATAAGGAAAAGCATATCCCTGCCTTTTCCAAAGAGATTCCAGATGAAAGCATTGTAGATGATTGTCAAAAGGCTCTTCCTATGGGCCTTGCAGATCCAAGACTTACATAATAAAGAGGGCTTGAGTCTGGCCCTGAGACAAAGAGCCTAATTTAGAGTTAAGGGCAAATATCCACCCTCACCCATTTGTTTCTGCTTGGAGCATTTTCTGGCCTTGTATATGCTGATTGCTCCCTGTGAAGGAACCTATTGAGGATCTTCTTCTTTTGTGATTATGAGAGCAGAGGTGTTCCCTGAAAGACCTGTTTTTCTTGATACTTCCACCTTAAACAAACAAGCTGTTGACCCCTGACCACAGAGAAATAATTTCACCCTTTTTATGCTAAAAACTTTGTCTGGATGATGCCTTCCTTCCCCTTAGGATAAGCGTCTAAATCCCCTACCTCAATCACTTTTGTAAAAGTTATGCATGAGTCTTCTACAAATCTATGTTCCAGGAAATTCTTACATATCAAAGAAGTCTGTTATCAAAAACCATTGTCTAAGGCAAATGCCACTTCTGTGCCATCCTCCAAACACTTAATGATAAAATAAAGTTGAGCCCCAGTCAGAGCAGAGATGACTGCCTGGTGATAAGAAAGAATCTCAGAGCTCTCTCACTCTCTTTCTCCCGACACCGTCCATCCTTCAGGGACCCCTGGACCTGCCAGAGCTGGCCTCCGACATCTGGGGAAAAAAAAAATCACACAAAAATATATCTACTATGACATATTTCCTATGATTGATTTTAAGAAGGAACCATATGAATATAAACGTTAGAAACAAGTTGGGAAGGTATACAATGAATATTTAAGAGTGTTTATTTCAGAGAAAGTAGAGGACTTAGAAGATTGAATAAGGGCCTTAAATCAGTGCTCTATGCTCTAAGGTGATCTTTTTCTTCCTCCAAACATGAAGAAAATATTAAAAATGTAAGTTATTAAAAATATAAGTTAGAAAAGAATAAAAATAGGAAGTCATGTTCTTACAGTCTTTTCTTCCTGGAGTCATTAAAGTGATATTTAACACATACTGATTTTATGACATTAGAATAAAAATATTAAAACTTAGAAGCTCTCATAGTCTAATTCATTTGAGATTTATTAAACATGTTTAAAGCTGAACAATTCCAAATAGGGGAGTCATCAATTCTGAATGATAAGATCCTTTATTTGGTAGATCCTTTATTTAAAGCAATCAGTCATTTGATTTGTTACAAAGACAAAATCAAAGCAATCTTCTTACTGTGGAAATTTCATTCCTGAGAGTTCTATAAGGTAGTCCTGGGTGCAGAGCCATTATGAAAATTGGCTTTTTGCTAATCTTGCCAACTAGACTGTGAAATTATTTACACAATGGTAGAAATATCTTCTTAAATGTCATCTGTTATTCAGTTTGCAAAAAAGATGCAATCAGATAACAATAACATTTTCTGATTTATTTTATACAATCCTATTACGTAATTTTAAAGAATACATATGCCATAGATATTCCCCATGCTTGGAATTAGATGTTAAAATTTACTGTGGTTTCCTTTATAATTTTAAAAGATCCTGTCTTAATCCTTACTCATAACGTAATTTTGACCATGCCTATATCATGCCTATATCGGTGTCTGGGAAAGTTGCTAGTTTGTGCCTCTAATTTATGCTTTCTGGGGGGAACAAACTTCCTGTATTATATCTACAACATTTAATATATTTCAAAATTACACAGATTCTTGTGAACCATAGTTTACATGATGGATAATTCCTATCCTCAGTTTTCATTCAAAATAGTTATGTATTTAATATCTCAATTGTTGCAATGTTTATGTTTCAGGCTGTAAGGATTATTTTCATAACTTTATGCCTTGATTTCTAACTTCATAGATGTTATGGCTCTATTTCTTCTGAGTGTGTCTTTAACAACTCTGCCTCTATTTCTGTGTAACTTTAAAAAAAGGTATACTCACTAAAATAACAATGAGTAAAAGATTTTTAATCCATCTGTATCATTTTTGACAGTGTATCTTCTCCAAAAAATTATTTAGAATACAAAATAGATTTTGTATGTTGTCAAAAACTTTTGAATGAAGAAATATATAAAATCCTTTTCCTATGGTTTGTGACAAAGTATGTGTTAATTTCTAAACAAACAGCATTTTCAACATCAATGGTGCATCTTTCTGAAACAGAAATACAGAGATATTAATTAAGTTTAAATGGTATCAGTTGTTCATCCCTCATTATGAACTGACATTCTTCTAATATAGAACATTTAACACTTCAATTCTCAAGGATTGTTTCATGGAAAATTGTAAATCATTCATTTAATCTTCTATGAATTTTATATTTCCATACTTTAATTAAATAATACTTTTTGTTTTGTTATACTTCTTTTAAAATATGACTTGCAATTATGCCCATAATATCATACATATGAAGGTATTTTTGCAATTTTTTCATCCCCTCCTTTTATTGAAATATAGTTGACACACATTACATTAGTTGCATGTGTAAAAGCTTAGTGATTTGACAAGTGTATACATTATGCCATGTTCACCACAAGTGCAGCTACCATCTGTCTGTTTACATTGGTATTACAGTATCATTGACTGTATCCCTTATGCTGTGCTTTTTATTCACTTGACTAGTTCAGTCCATGACTGGTAGTCTGAATTTCCCTTTCCTCTTCACTTATTTTGCCTAACCCTCCATCCCTTCCCTCTGGCCACCACTAGAGGTTTATATTTATAGATCTGATTCCACTTTTTGTTCATATATTCTTTTTTATTAGATTCCACCTAGGAATGGAATTATTGGTATTTGTTTTTCTCAGTCTTACTGATTTCAGTAAAGATAATACCCTCCTTGTCCATTCATGTTATCTCAAATGGTCCAATCCCATCCTTTTTTAATTGCTGTGTAATATTCCGTTGTGTATACACACACATGTGTGTACCACATTTTCTTTATCCATCATCTTTTGATGGACACTTAGGTTGTTCCATATCTTGATTATTGTAAATAATGTTTCAATAAACATAGGGGTTCATATATATTTTCAAATTAGTGTTTTCATTTTCTCTGGGAAAACACACAACAGGGGAATTTTTGGATTATGTGGCATTTCTACTTTTAATTTTTGGAAGAAACCTCTATAATGTTTCCACAGTGGCTGTACCAGTTTACATCCCCACTAGCAGTGCATGAGGATTCGTTTTTTCTCCGCATACTCACCAACATCTGTTATTTATTGTCATTTCGATTTTAGCCATTCTGACACGTGTGAAGTGATATCTCATGTGGTTTGATTTATATTTCCCTGAGTCATATTCAACCTCTTTTCACATGTCTGTTGATCATCTGTAGGTCTTCTATGAAAAATGGTTTATTCAAGTTTTCTGCCCATTTTTAATTGGATTATTTATTATTTGGGGTGATGAGTTTTGTAAGTTCTTTATATATTTTGGATATTAACACCTTCTTGGAAATATCATTTGCACATATCTTCTCTCATTCAGTACATTGGCTTTTTGTTTCACTGATGGTTTCATTTGCTGTTCAAAAGTTTTTATTTTGGTGTAGTCCCTATAGTTTATTTTTGCTTTTATTTCCCTTGCCTTCATTTTTTAAAGCTATTATTTAAATTTTAGTTAGTTAACATATAATGTAATATTTATTTCAACAGTAGAATTTAATGATTCATCACTTGCATACAACACCCAGGGCTCATCACAAGTGCCCTCCTCAATACCATCACCCATTTGGTACACCTCCCCTCCAACAACCCACAGTTTGTTCTCTATAGTTAAGAATCTCCAGTGGTTTACCCCCTCTCCCCCTCCTCCCTATGTCCATCTGTTTTGTTTCTTAAATTTCACATATGAGTGAAATCATATGGTATTGATCTTTCTCTGACTTGTTTTGCTTAGCATAATACACTCTAACTCCTTCTACCTTGTTGCAAATGTTAAGATTTCATTCTTTTTTTTTTTTATGGTTGAGTAATATTCCGGTGTGTGTGTGTGTGTGTGTGTGTGTGTGTGTGTGTGTGTAAACATGGCTGCTATAAACATTGGGACGATTATAGCACTGATTCTGCTGTCAGTGCAATCTGGTCACAGGGCTCAATCTCATGAATCATGAGATATGACCTGAGCTGAAATCAAGAGTCCAAGAGTCAGCTGCTGAATGTACTGAGCTACTAGGAGCACCTGGCATTGTGTTCATTTTATGGTTGAGGAAAAACTTGTGAAGGTCTCACACTATTGGAAAGTTGCAGAGGCAGTGAATGATTGCAGATATCTTTCTAATTCCTAATGTGATTCTCAGTGTGGTGTGGTTCTACAGCTGGTATTGTATTTAGATTGTCATTTGAAAAAAATCGTATACAATTACTCAAAACTCTAAGAAAACAAATCTAAGAAATCCTTATCAGAAGGGACAGACTTTAAGTAAATGAGGCATATTGGAGCAAATTGCTTAAATTTGAAAACAGTAATATACTGATTTTTATCAAATAAAGGAAATTATAAACTTTAAGTGCTCTCTAGCACCATCATGGTGAGCCCTAGCTTTCCTATGATCTTTATATTTATAATCCCGGTAGTCATCACCAATATGTTCACAAATGTTCAATTTCTTTTGCTTCTGGACACATGATTGGATTGTACTTCTCAATTCCCTTGAAGTCAGAAAGACTTTCCAAAGTCCAGAAAACACACGACACAAAGCAGGGTCTGTTCATTAGTATACCCAGGATGTTGACGTAACTCCCTGGATTAGCATTACTACTTGTCTGTTTTAAAGATTATCTATAACCATAGATTTTTATAATAATATTAAGCTGAATACCAAAAATGACCTTAAAAGCAACATATAGATATAGGATGCCAAGACCAATAATTTGTAGATTGTTCTTTTAAAAAATATTAATGTTTATTTATTTTTGAGACAGACAGCAGGAACAGAGGAAGGGCAGAGAGAGAGGGAGACACAGAATCTGAAGCAGGCTCCAGGCTCCTAGCTGTCAGCACAGAGCCCAAAGTGGAGCTCAAACTCAGGAACTGTGAGATCATTACATGAGCCAAAGTCAGACGCTTAACCGACTGAGTCACCCAGGTGCCCCTAGTAGATTGTTTTTATTTGGGAATAACTCTATATACTTCTGTTGATATAGAATGACCAAGAATTGGCTGCATGGGTAAATATCCTCATGGATGAGTTTTGTTATCTGCAGTGAGTTTTAAAGCTAGAAATAAATTTCACTTGAAAAAGCCACAGACAAAATAAGGCATGTTAGAAAGAGAATATTTAGAGCTGGTAGATAAGATCTGATATAAGGAAAGTGGATCACATTCTAATGGATTCGGTTTGTGAATTTATCTTTAGGCTCAAGGATACTGTAGATGCTTTTTATTTTTCTCCCACTTCTACATCTGCCACTTTATGTAGCTAAAAAGTACTGCCTTCTCAGCTAGGTTTCATTGTCACAAGCACCTGAATGAAAGGTTTTCCAGAACAGCCTGTTAGTGCCCTCTATTGATGTTTACAGTTCAGATCATTTCAGAAAAATAAACCAGAATGATTTTTCAAATGTCTCCAAAAGAATTTTCTGCAGAGTAAATTGCAATAAATTTACTATTTTCATGATATACATTTTTTGCCCATTAAAATGTGTTTCAATACACTACTATAATACCAGCTTTCCTTTTCTCGGCT
>NW_027551563.1:2110997-2155461 GCF_008692635.1 Crocuta crocuta | reverse complement strand
TAAAAAAAAAAAAAAAAAAAAGGCACAGGAAGTTAACATGATTGAAAAATGCAAACTCATTATGAAATTTCATAGATTAGTGCACAAACAATAGATTGTCTGAATAAATAGCAGGGGAAATTCTAGTCAGTGTTTGCAGCCTGCAGCACAATCAAATGCTAACTAAATCTTTCACAGCGACGCTTTGAAATTATTTTATGGTATGTAACAAAATCCTGGAAGAAAAGATATGCCTGTACACTTTACTAAGATCCTACATTGATCACTGGTTACCCTTAGTTTTTGTTTTTGTTTTTGTTTTCCTCAAGGGTTGCATGCTTCAAAAAATATCTAAGTTTGAGGGGTGCGTGAGTGGCTCAGTCAGTTAAGCATCTGACTTTGATTCAGGTCATGATCTTGGGTTCGTGAGTTCAAGCCCCGTGTCAGGCTCTGTGCTGACAGCTTAGAGCCTGGAGCCTGTTTTGGATTCTGTGTATGTGTCTCTCTCCCTCTGCTCCTCCCTGCTTATGCTCTGTCTCTTTCTCTCAAAATAAATAGACATTAAAAAATAACTAAATTTCAAACTTTTATTTCACTGATCCGACCGAATTTTACTGATTGTTTAAAATATGTGAGCTGCCTCTTTAATCTAAAAATGACTGAATTATAGACTCTGCAAAATTGCTTTTTTTTTTTTTTGCATTTTATTTTCTAAATCCCCCTTCCCTCCTGTTTTTTAGATTTATTTTATTTTTTTTCAACTTTTTAAAAAATGTTTTATTTATTTCTGAGAGGAAGAGAGGCAGCGTGAGCAGGGGAGGGTCAGAAAGAGAGGGAGATATAGGATCTGAAGCAGGTTCCAGGCTCCGAGTTAGCTGTCAGCACAGAGCCCAGCACAGGGCTCGAACCCTCTTACCATGAGATCATGACCTGAGACGAGGTCCCATGCTTAACCGCCTGAGCCACCCAGGCGGCCCCTCTCCTCCAGTTTTAACCTCTCTGCCTTTATCCCAGTTGGAAGCTCTTCAGTTTTTAAATAATAGTTTGGGGGAAACACAGTTTCTCTTTATTAAGGATTTTGTGTAGGAAATGTGCAATCTTCCTCCTGATGTAATTAGGCAAATAGAGATGATGAATAGGAATGGATGGGATGATACATTTCTAATGCCTACTGAGTCATCCTCTCCTTTTGGTCCATCTTTCTTATTCTTGAACGGACTATTCAGAAACCAGAAATATTCATTTGAAATGAACCAAGACAAATACATGAACAAAATACACCAAAAGCCATATACAAATCATCTGAAGAATTTTCTTTTTTGTTGCTTACAAGGTTAAAAGAAACACCAGGTCTCTGATCATATTTGCTAATATAATCATCTGAAATTTTAATTTTAGCTCTTCTGGATGATTTCACAGGTAATTATGGATTCAGCCATTCCTAAGGACAAAATTCCCAGGACTTACTCTTTACACTTTATACAATTTCTGTCCATCTGTGATTTTTATATTATAGTTATTTTTTTTATAATGGGTACTAGCTACTAATTTAACTCAAAACTCTTTGAAAACTCTATGACTCTAGATTTTTGGCCAAAGAAGTTTGTTCAACTTAAAAAAAAAAATATTTATTTATTTTTGTGGGACAGAGAGAGACAGAGCGTGAGTAGGGGAGGGGCAAAGAGAGAGGGAGACACAGAATCTGAAGTAGGCTCCAGGCTCTGAGCTGTCAGCATAGAGCCCAATGCAGGGCTCAAACTCACTGACTGTGAGATCATGACCTGAGCTGAAGTCAGATACTTAACTGACTGAGCCACCGAGGCACCCTGAAATTTGTTCAACTTTTATATTTTATTTATAACCCCTCTTATAACGCTTCTCTGTATCTTTAAGAAAACCAATTCTGGAATAGAAAAAGAAGTATGAGGGGAATATAAGTTTTTCTTTTTCTTTTACCAATTTGTACTAAATATAAATCTGTTAGAATTAAAACATTTTTTAAAACTTATTCATTTTTGAAAGACAGAGCATTAGTGGAGAGAGAAAGGGAGACACAAAATCTGAAGCAGGCTCCAGGCTCTGAGCTGTCAGCCTAGAGCCCACAAAGCCTGACCTGGGGCTCAAACCTACAAGCTTTGATATCATAACCTGAGCTAAAGTCAGCTGCTTAACTGACTGAGCTACCCAGGTGTCCCTTTCTTTGAATTTTAAAAGCTCTACCTATTCTTTTTGGCAACTGGACTTCTAGTTTTGGCTCACAGTTTGCGGAGAATACTTGGAAACTCCCTCTCCATCTGTCTCTGCCCCTCTCCTACTTGCTCTCTCTCTGTCTCTCTTGATATAAATGCATAAACTTAAAATAATAATAATAAAATAAAAGATTTATTTTTTAAGTTATATCAAAATTCAATAACATCTGAACTAGTTATTTCTAAGCAGAGAAGAAACAGTCAATTTTAAGTGGATCATGTGAATGGAAAGCAAAATGTTATCTCCTAGAAGGTTCTGATGTCTTTTTTCAAATGCAGTTGTAGGGAAAAGAAATGACCTCTGAAAACTCTTGAATCTGGCATTATGAGAATTTACCTGGCCTTCACTGTGGATGAGTCATTAACCATAACTCAGTGAACTTAATCTATAAATGAGTAAAAATATTTGGAACATACTTAGTACAATGTTAGATGGAAAGGTGAGGTGTTTAAGAAGTTTTGTCAGAGTTCATTCAAGAAAAGTAATACACATGCACGTGCGCACACACACATACACACACACATACACAGATATCTGTTTTAATCCATTTATGCTTTTTCAACTTCAGTATCCCACTTTCATAACGGTGAAGAAAAGAGGAAAGATGAGAAAATTATATATAACTTAAATCTTTGTTGATTGTATTCCATGCTATGCATTCCAAAAGGTCTTAAATTATTACTATAAACCAAAATCTATTATAAGTACAGGAACAAGTGATAAGAAAGGTGGAATAATCTATAAATTAAAAAAAACTATATGTTCTTATATAGTTGGAACCGCAAATAGAGTTGAAATTTCAAACGGATCAGGAAAGAATACTTTTGGATTGAAAATAATTATTGGACTTGAGATTTTTAGATAAAAATAAAATGAGGTCCTAATTTAAAAAAATCAAAATTAATTCTTTTAGCATTCACATTTTCTGACATGAAATTGTGAAGTTACTCAGAAACTTATGAATGATTACTTACATAATTCTGGAAAATGAAAGTTTTTGCAAACCTGATTCCATGTGTTAACACTATAAAAGATAACTACATGAATTTTATAATGTTTTATACCAGAAAAAAAAAAATGAAGAGAAATACAATCTAAGATTATTTTTTAAAATATATGTGATAGGCAAATATGTTTCATATGGAAAGAGCTTTTATGAGTTAACTAAATAAATTGAATACTCCAAGGTTAAAGCTGTGCAAAACTATACAATAAATAATAGAAGAAAATCAATAATCTCATCAGTTATTGAAAATTAAAAAAAGAAAAAACAACAATGCTTAGCAGTTTTATCATTTGAAAGAAAAGAATATCTTACATTGAATGAAATATAAAGAAATGAATATTCTAAACATATATTTTTATTTAGAATCTAATCAATTCATATATTCTGGTTGGTGATATATTAACAAAAATATAGTCTTTATCTTTTTATTCAAAAAGTCCTCTTTAGGCTTTCTCTAAGGGAATAGTAAAAGACTTGTAAGCAATGATCACAAATACTATTGTTTACATATTATTGTAAGANTTAATTTGATGCATACCAATAATCATATATTACCATACCAGGTAATCTGCAAAGATTTTTAGAAAAGTTAGTTACAAAGTACACTTAATTACTATGCTTTTTACATATATTTATATATGTCAACACACATATATATTGTGGGTATATGTGTGTGTGTGTATCCACAAATAATACACATGCATAGAAAATATTAGAAAGAAGCCCATTGAAATAGTAAGAGTATTTATCTTTGGATGGCTCATGGATTTTAGATGACCCTACTAAATGTTTTCTTTTAGTTTATTGGTATTTTCTAATTTTTCTTAAATGAATTTTTTTTTGAAAAAAAATTCTAAAAAATACGTGGTATTCTTCTTTTTTCACTCTTGCTATCCAGCAATAGATTTACCTTTAGTACTTTTCTAAGGTAATTCATTTTTCATCTTCTGACAAGAAGAATAATTCCAAACAGGAAAAATGTGGTAAAAAATGTTATTTAACTTTTTACTTTCATGTGTCTAAAGTGAGCGATATGGCATACTAAATTGAAAAGTGCCAGGAACTTTGCAATGTGATACTTTGGGCTGTGGCATAGCATCAATAGGGCTTCTCAATATAACTTCTTTGAGAAGGACCTCTTTCTAAAAAAAAAATTGGGGTAAATATCTTTTATAAACCATCTAATAAGTAGTCACAAACTGGGATGACAAAAGCACACCTTACTTACTGAACTTACTGAAGAAATTCTTTTTCTTCTTCAGATTTTATGTTTGACAAAGTATTAAAATTGGTAAGATTTCCCTTTTGCTTTTGATAGGCCATCTTGTGGTAATGAAGCTACTTTGGCATCTATATGAGATTAAGGCAACTGAAAAAATGTAGATTTATTATTTATTTTTGAATACATAAACTTAGTATGGGAATCCAGAAGATGGTAAAAATAGGCACATATAGTAAAAAGACAGCAGTGGTCTGGGTATGGGCTACTTTCTTCTGGCCTATTTTTTCGCCATTACTTTTTCCCTTTATTTTAAATTCTTGTTAGTGAATCTACTTACACAAGATTATCTTTTTGAGCCAAGTTATAAGCTACTAGCCAGCTTATTTTAAACCAATTTTAGTTTATCAGCTTGGGCTTTTGGAGTTGAGTATAATTTAGTGCTATGAAGGTTGAATTCCCACATAGGAGGAGTTGGATTATAAATTCTCTCAGAAGGAAGTATAGAGAAAAGGACACTTGAAATATTTCTAATGTGATTTGTAATATTTTTTGTTTATTATAACAGTGCTTATAAATATCTTTCATTTTAGTATGAGTCCACCCCATTTAGTACAGTAAATGAAGAAATATATCTTCCCATGAATGGATTTCAGTCATTTCTTATAGGTTTAACCATATTTGACAATATTTTTCATCTACAAAAATGGCAATTTCATATGACTCAGCCTACTACTAAGAACTTGTGCAATCCTTTATTACAGACATTGCTTTATTGGTATTGCTCTTTATTCTTTCCAAGGTAAAAGGAATTTTATATAAAGGGTTGATGTATTAAAAACTCTTATTTATAAAAGAAAGCAGTGAAAAATCAATCCTTCTTTATATACAATCTCCATACTATTTCTCCACTTTTGAAGAACTTATTCATTTTCTATCATGTAAAATTATTACTATAACTACCAGTAGCTGAAAGTGGAACTGATTCATCTGTTTTGTTTTTTTTTACCCTGATGTCAAAAGCTGTTAAGATATAGTCATAAAAATTGACAGTAAATAAATCAAAAGTGTTAACATTTAAACATTCAATTTTTTTTCTCACTGTCATATTCCCTCTGGACCCCTAATCAAAATAAATTTGGTGTTCATTAAGTGGTGAATTGATAAAGTATGTTATATCGATACAAAGGAATATTATTTGGTAATAAAAATATATGAAACGCTGATACATTCTACAACATATCTAAACTTTATAAACCATTATGCCAGGTCAAAAAGCCAGTCACAAAGGATCACACAGTGTGGAAATGCATTCATATGAATTGTCTAGAATATACAAATCTAATATAGACAGAGAGAAGATCAGTAGTTGTTCATGGCTGGGGAGGATGTTAAGCAAGAAAGTAATATGTTCTTCCAAAAGACTAAATGTAAAATATTCTAGGGCCAAGAAAGATTAAAGAAAAACATGTATTTTTCAATATAGTGTGATCAACTGAATGATAAATTACTTCATTTCTAAATTAAAGTTGCATAGGGATAGAGAGGAAAGATATTGTATGAATGATAAAGAATTAACGATTGGTAGATGGGGTGGTCAATAAAGAGACACAAAGTAAGTGATTTGGAAATTTCATTCCTCATGACAAAAAGGATAGTGGGTCTATTTATCAATTGATACAAATTTGGTGATGATAGTGGTGTGTGTGTGTGTGTGTGTGTGTGTGTGTGTGTGAGAGAGAGAGAGAGAGAGAGAGAGAGAGGAGACATAATGAAGACATAATGGATAAGACAGAATAAGTTTTCATAATATTTATTTACTGGATATTTCAGTAAGAAGTGCAAGGGTAACATAGGAAAATAGGAAGCAAAACATAGAGAAATGGAAATAATTCACAAAAATGGGAGAGTTTAAGTTTGGCTATTAGAAGAATAGCCAGGCACAAAGAAGGCACAAAGAAAATCAAGCTGAGAATGCATTCCTTGGCAATTATATTGACTGGACATAAAGAAGGGGAAAAAAGGATGATCCAGTGAATAATTTTGAGGGAACAGTAAAGACTGTAGAAGATGTTTATGAGATCATCACTTTGTGGATATCAAAGTAAATAATAGAAGCATGTTCAAGGACTGGAAGGGCCAGAGCTATGAGACCTAGACATGGATTTTTATATGCATAAGGTCTAATAATTCAATGAATGAATCCTTACACATTGTATTTTCTTTTCCATCTTGATGAGACCATCTGAAAAAAATATATCAGTGTTTCTAGTCATTTTCTCAACTAAGGAAACTTCTGTTCGCTAATGAATTTAATGATGGTGTCAGAAGATGGTACCAGAGGGTGGAAGGTATGGAATGGCATGAAGAATTCAAGGAGAAACTATAAACAGCACAAGATAAGAGAAAGAACATTTGCCATTTGTCCCAGCTCTTCTGGGAACTAGACACGTGTCCATAAGCAAGCCCTGTAGCTGATCTTGACCTCCTTTACCTTATGATAAAAACATGCCATTTGAACTTGTTTCGAAGCATTCAGCTAAAGACTTATAATCTTTTAATCTTAAACATAAGATTTCCAGAGTAGAAAGATAAACTTTAAAATACTTCTGAAAATAAAAATGCATCTTCCTGTAAAATATATAAAATGACAATGACAAGCCAATTGAGACAAATAATTTTTTTTTTCTCAAATTAGCCTATATAATAGCTTCACAGGGCAGAAGCCAGATAAATGTATTAATGACATGGATGCATGTCAGTTTTCCTTATAATTCACTTTTACAGTTTCTAAACTCTAGATAGTTTACCATGGAAAGAATAAAATGTTTAAAAACTTGATGTATGTATGTTGAAGGTAAATTGTATTAGGAAACTAGTAGAAAAATAAAGCCATGATGTATATTCTTAAGTACCACCACTAACATTCATATGAAAACATGTGTAGATTTTCTTCCTCATATATAGAATAGTATAAAACTTTACATTCAAAGCAAAATTTAGAAACAAATAGATGGTTTTCAATATGAAATATTTGTTCATGACATAAACAATTTTTCATCAAATAATAACATAGAAGTTTGAAAGGTTTTTCCTCACATTTATATGCTTTATAAATGGCCACTTAGTTCTTTTTGATGGTGTGCATTATACTAAGAGCACAGATTGGATTTAATTTTCTACAAACAGGAAAGTTTATCTACACATAAAAAATGAATTTTTATGTAAGGCATGTCAAGATGGATTTTTTAAAGATGGTTTTTATTACTAGGTAGTGATTTAATAATAGAGACTTAGGTACTACAAACCTAATATTTTATGTCAAGGGAAAACATTTCTGATTCTCTCATTTATTTTCCAAATATTATCTCTCTTGAAAATAGAGAGAAGTTTCAGGAAAAAATAGAGTCACAAGTGTATATGATATGGGGGGCCTAATACCAGAAATAATATATATACCTTATATGTTTTATTATTTAAAAAGTGGTACTTTTTATAGCATAAAAAGAATGTTATATTATATAAAGTCATGTTTATACTTTAGATGTTTTATTATTTAAAAAGTGATCCAAGCCATTGTACCATATAGGATACAGAATGAAGACTATGCTGAACACAGGCAGTGATCTGTATGGACTGGATAAAGAACTATGTACCAAAGACTCAAAGGAAAAAGACCAAAATGAACACTACACCTATGGGTCCCAGAAAACCTTCAGATTTCAGTTTATCTATAGCCTGAAAAGCTGCCTGCACCCAGTCTTACAGTCTTATAAAATGATGACGCTCTTCTATGATGAGCCACCTACAGAATAATAGATTAGATTAATGTTCAGAAAATAATGTTTCCCTCTCTCACCTTCTTCCTCATAGGGGAAGTATAGTGTGCAGTCTTTTTGATAATATTTTGTCATGTGTCATGACCTAGTCAATGGAAAGGGCAATATATGCCAGCTATTAGCACAAGCATTAGGATGTATCACGCATTTCATCAACCTGAGCTTTGCTTCCAATCTCTGCAAAGAGTTGATGTCGCAGGTAACTTCCATCCATTAAGTATGGGCCCCAGAAGGAAACATATGGAACAGACTTACAGCCTGAAGCAAAGCTGTTCCAGGCAAACTGCATAATTGTTATTGTTTATGTTATTGAGATTTTACCTACATTTATTGTTGTTGTTACACAGTAATAGTTAACCAAAGCACCCAGATGTATTAACCTTTTTGTATTTTTATGTTTGATCAAAGACTAAGGAGTGTTGTGAGAAGCCAAGGAACACCACTTAGTTCTAGAATATCTTCTAGAATGTGTTACTGTAGACTGATGTTTTCTGGTGCCAGGCTTCGGACTTCTTGCTTATCTCAGTACTCACTATAGAAACTACACCTCATTTTATGTTTCCTATATCATAATGATTGCTTCAAAAGTACTTTCTTAGCCCAGGATTTAAATTTAGTAATGAGATTTCTCAGCCCCTACCTAAAGAGAGGAAATTCCAGAAGGAAATCACCATTCTTTTCTGAACATGATGTGATATTTTGATTGAGAATTATTTCAAGGAAGAGAGTCAAATTTCTGCTAACAGCCAGAGCAGAAAATTTAATTTCCATGTAATAATCCAAGTTACTGTTAACTCCTTAGGACCTCATATACCTGAGAGAGTCAGATGCACACCTATGGAACAGTCTTAAAAATGGTCCCAACTATGAGGATTTACTTAAGTCATGATACTCTCCTAATTAAAATCTTTAAATGGTTTTCAATTGTGTTAAAAAAAAAAAAAGGAAAAAAAAAGAAAAAGCAAGCCCCTTTCCTGGGCTAACAAGGCCCTACAACATCTGGCCCCTGCTAACCTTTTGTACTCATCACTTGCCAGCCACTTGTCCCATTTCTCCTTATGATTCAACCTAACTGGCTTTCTTTTTATATCTTAAATATTAGCAAATGTTTTCTCATTTCTGGGATGTTATCCTTACTGCTCCATTTGCCTCACTGGATCTTTCCCCAGATCTCCATATGACTAGCTTCTTCTTTCTTTAAACCCAGCTTAAACATCATCTCTTCAGAGATATCCCATGCTTACATCAACCAATGAGACTATCTCCAATTACTCTGTCTTTTCTCTTATTTGTTTTCTGTTTGCAAATAAAAAGTCTGTAATTATTGTGTTCATTTTAAAATTTGCTTACTGTTTCTCCTATTAGGATATAATCTCTATAATTACAGAAAAATTATCTGTTTGGTTTATCGGTTTACCAGTATTTAGGAACCAGTAGGTGGAAATTGTAAGGTGGCATATTTCAATTTAAGAAATTTCTTAATGAAGATTTCTCATATCCATGGATTCCCATTTGACAGATACGTTAAATCATAGACTAGGCACTTATTCTCAAGGTATTAGTGATGTGTTGATACATAACAAATCATCCCAAAATTTAGTGATTGACAACAGACGTTTATTATGTGATGGTTTCTGTGGGTCAGACATTTTAGGGCAGCTTGTGTGGTTCTGACTTTCTCTCACTTGCGGCCAAACGTTCAGCTAGGGCTATATCATTTCAAGTTTGGAAAGATTCTTAGTCTCTTGTGGGATTCTCAGCATGGCAGATTGTTTCACTTTATTTTGAGTGTGTTTTGGAGAGAGAGAGAGTGAGAGAGAGAGGCAGAACGAGATATTCTTTTTATAACCTAATTCTAACTGACATTCCATCATTTTTGCCAAATTAGAAGCTAGTATTAGGTCCACTGCACACTCAAGGGGAAGCTATTACATAGCAACATCAATACCAAGAAACTGGAATTGTCTTAGAATCCAACTACTATCATCAGAGCTATTGTAGAGTATTCTAGAATTGGTTAGCAGCTTATACTGGCTTAGTGCCAAATTTCTTTTAGTGATAGTACTTTTTATTAAATTTGACATTGAAATACCTGGAACACCAAAAAGCTTTTTAGTTATTTATGAGACACATTTCCAAGGTAACTTCTGTCCTAGTAGGATCATTTGCACCCAGAAAGCCTCTACAATTTGAATATGTCAGTTACATTCATTCCTTAATTCATTCATTCGCTCAACAAATACTTGTAGAATACTCATGGCTGAGTGTCTGCCATACCAAGAAGATATTAAGTAATGAAAATAAACTGGAGAAGAAAAAATGAAAGTGTCTGCATTCATGGAACTTAGTAATAGTGAGAGAGCACTGCATTAATCAAATGTTTAAGTGCATTTAGACTTTTCTGGATAAATCCATTAGAGCCCTTCCTTTCTCTTGTTACTACTGCAACTGCTGTTGATTCTCTCATTCTACAGATTCAGATACACCACAGAGGTAAAATTGTGTCTTTAAAACATATTGATAATGTAGAGTGAAATTGCACCTAATCCTGGTTAGTTTATGAATTAGTGTTTAATGCTTTTCCTCAACAATCACAGTATTAAGATGTTGCATTGCATCATAGTATGTGTTTACTGCACTGGTAAACCCATAACCAAACAAGCTATGGTAGATAACATTTACTCCATATTGGTTTGTGACTAAATGTTTTTTGATGGGCTATGCGTCTCAGCTCATGGATTAAAAGTATAGCGACATCAAATAGCTTTGAGGCTCATATAAAGCATCATCAAAATTCATGGTAAACATATCAGGAGAGACTGCAGATATGTTTAAACTCATTGTCAAGAATGTATTACCATCTTGCCTGTAATTGATAAGGCTCATATAAACAGATCAAGGGAAAGCTCTTTCCATTTTCTTGATTGATTGATTGATTGAGTTCCTTTTTTTATTTTTTTTAACAAGCTTACAGTACAGGTGGGGGAAAAACCTTCAGACACAAAGAAGTATGAATCACTGATAGTAATTCAGCAGGCATCCTACGTATCCTGTTGAGCTATAACTTTGTAAATTTCAGAGTATGTTATTTCTTACCATCATTGCTTGTGTTCTTTTCTCTTGACCAATTTTCTAGGCATACTCCCAGTGGAATAGATGAAACTAGCTTGCTAGAACTTTTTCTATGATGTGTTTGACAGAAACTTTTGTCTTTCAAAGAAAAGTAAATAATCGCTGAAGGATTGAACCTATTTCCAGGCTCATTAGCATTCATATTATGGACTGAAGGAATGACCTAAGAGGTCTTTCAGTCACTTATATTTTTAATACAAGGGGCCTTCATTTTTTAAAAAGTTTAATGACTTGGGATTTCATTTACACCAAATAATGAGAGCCTGTGCAAGACTGCAAATTGTATTTTGGGTGTTGTCATGCACTGCTGCACTTGATAGATAATTTATTCAGAGGCCTAGAAGAGAGCTTCTTAAGAATAACTGGCTTTGAGGATGCCAATAAACATTGATGCCATGCACACGCCAGCTGTAAAGTCATTAGTAGGTGAAACACCCTACCGTGCAAACGGCTTCAAACTGACTTGAGGAGGAAGGTATTTTAGCCAAAAGCATAAATGAATTCATAAATGTGTCCTACTTTCAGTTCTCTGTCTCAGTTCTGTCTTTTAAAATTTTTATTTATTCCTTTTTTGGTTGGTGTAGGTTGCTGGATATAGCATTTGAAAAGGCAGAGTGCTCTATTCTTTCAGATTTTTTAACAGATAATTGTTAGTGCAGTCTATCACTGAAAGATTAGCATTACAAATCTGCTTGTCTAAATAGGTAATCAATGAGAAGACCAGTTGAAATTTTGCTTAGAACTTTTTATTAAGAGTAGCTGAGATTATGGGAAACCATGCTTGCATACTGATACTAGTTTATATTAATTGAAACATATACACACATATTATTTCATTTCTGCTATAAGTAACCTTGAAACAGAAAAAGACCGAATTTGTTCTACATATCTGCAAGGATAGAAAAAAGACCTATGGATGCAGAGTAAAATAACCCAGGTTTTGAATAACAAAGAATTTTCTAGAATTTTATCTGACCAAGGGGAAGTTACTCTTTTTCCATAACCAGTGAGTTTCTTGTCTCTGAAATACCCCAATATATGCTGGATAGCCACTGGGTAGCCATGCTGTCCCGAGAATGTAGATTTCCAAGAGCTAAAATCTTCTGCCAGGTGACCTTAGCATACTTTTCTCCAAAGATTGGTTTCTATCATGTTTCCACATAAAAAATTTCCTGCAGGCTAATTTTAGCTCTATGGTATCAGGCAAAATATTAAGGCAGGGAAAAATGCAAAATAGAATTCTCCACATTGTAATTTAGAATACTTAGTTTCCTTTCTTTATATTCCATAACAAAATCTTCCAGACGGAAAAAAAAATAGTACTGAAAAAGCAGCTATGCATATTGGGCCTCTGGATTATTCCTGCAGTTTAGAAGAGTGCCCTTTCAACATGTTCTTTATTTTTACTTAATTATGATTTCTGTCCCTCTGGTCATTTTCCATTTCTTTTCAGAAGTACCCATATAAGCAAATGATATATTTTTTTTAGATTCATGTTTGTAGAACCACAATATTATCAACTAAATGCAACCAATTTCACAGTTAATAGTATACTAATTAGCTTTTCACTATATTAAATATTTTAAAACATTTCTTAATACTGCAAGTCAGGCCAGGAAATGTAGAGGAGTATTTGGCTGCTGCTCAGTGAGCTGTGAATATATCTCTTGGAAGTACACAGATACTGAGAAATGAAGCCTGAAGTTCCATATGTAAAAATGTCTGTAGGTGAAATATTGTTTCTGTAAGTTGAAGGGCCAGTGTAATTATGATGGAGGTAAAGCGTCCATTTAAAAATATAGTCCAAATGTACAGAAAATACACTTGGTGCAATATAAAAGATATTAGACTTATTACTAACATTCTGTTTTGATTAGACATTTTAGAAATTACTCCTCAAAATGAGACTTGGGGTACCTTGGTGGCTCTGCTGGTTGAGCATCTAACTTTTGGTTTTGGTTCAGGACATGATCACATCATTCAAACTTTTGAGCCCCTCATATAGCTCTGCAATTACAGCATGGACCCTGCTTGGGATTCTTTTTCTCTCCCTCTCTCTCTGTCCCTCCTCTGTACACTCTCCTTCCCTGTCCCTATCTCTTCCTCTGTCTCTGAAAAAAATAAATATTTTTAAAAAAAGACGATGAATCTTGAGAACTCTTATTTTCAGTTTTAGTTTTTGTTAAAAAACACTGATAATGAGGATTTCAATTATGAAAATATAATTCATCATAAAAGTATAAATATTGTGAATATATAATGATTCTAAATAAAATGAAATTTAGGAATGGTATTTTTATAAAATTTATTTGCTCTATTATAGTTGGAGCAAAAATGATATCAAATTAGGAACAAAACTTGTGAAACTGGGAAGAAAGATGTGGTAGGAACCATTAAACTAAAAATCAGTGCTGTACATGAAAGACAACTTCCCAAGAGTTCAGAGTCTAAACACATATGTGATTTTTAAATCCCAAAGTAATCATTTCCTTTTGAAATACTCTAAATTTAGTACTAGAATAGATAACTATTTTTATTAAGATTGTGATAACCCTTTGGAAAAAAATCTAGATCTATGATTTAAAAAGATCACAAGAAAACAAGGCCATTAAAACTGTATCTGAGGAATAGAACATTCACATATTGTTCTTATTTCATAGAAAAATCAAAATATTTTAGATCAAAAATTGGGCCTTGGACAAAAATGGTGACAATCCAATTCAATTCTATATTTAGAGAGGTGAATTGCAAGTAAATGATCTTTAGAGAAGCAATAGAGAGTATTGGATCATCAAATATAATGCATACTGAGCCCTTCTATATCTCTAGCAACTGAAATCTTTAAAATATTTTACCTGATGAAAATAATGTACCTTGCTTAAAACAGAAATTAAGCAAAAATGGCAGAGTTATTTGTAAGTACATATTTCCCCAAAGTATGAAACATACTTAAACAATGTTATTATATATATAAATAGTTCTCTTATTTTCTTCAGGGAAAATTTTTTTTCATATAGTTAGACACAGATATACTTGTGCCTTACATACAATTTATTTTTAAGTGCTCTTTTGAATTATAAGGAATATCATCTATTGATAGTTTAGATCAATTTTGAAATATTGGATTTTTGCATCAAATGTATTACATTATCACTTGTAGAAGAATGTGTGCATGCCAGTTTACTGAAAAGTGCTTTATAATAGTGCCTTGATTAACTTGGAGAATATATTTCCCAGAATCCCCTTTCTTACATAGTTCTGAGTTAGACTTGGTTGAAATAGCAACTGTAAGAGTATAAACTTAGTGCTGTAGTCTAGTACAATGTCTCCCCCATGTTGTACCTCTTTGCAGTCATTTCCAAGGGTAATTGACACTCTGAAAGACTCTGGTAGATGGACTCTGCCGTTACAGTCTATGTAGTTGAATCCAGACTCTACTACCTGCCTGAGGTAGCCAGAATAATGACCTCCATTTGTAGTTCCCAGAGCCTGTGAATAAATTATATGGCAAAATGAACTTTGCAGATGTAATCAAGTGAAGGATCTTGAGAAAGGAAGATTATCCTCCTTTATTCAGGCAAGCCCGATGTAATCAAAATGGATCTTAGAATAAAAGGGGCCAGGAGTCAGAAAAGGTGTTGTGATGCAGGTCATTGTCACAATGATGCTGAAAATTATTCAATGGCTTCCCATGGTTCTGGAATAACCTCCAGCCTTATATCCTAATATAGCTGGGCTTAGTCTAACTCTCTTAAGCCCTTTCCATTCCATTGTGAAGAATCACCCTGTAGATGCATTGGTTTTCTTTATGCTCCTGAACCCACTGCATTTAATCCCACTTAAGTTCTTTATATTTTTATTTCTCTATTGAATTCTATTTTTCTATTTCTAATTATCTTCTTCTTTTTAGTCATTCATTTCCTAGCTTAAATATTCCTCTTTCACATATCTGAATATTTGCAATCCCACTTTGGTTCATTGGCAGTCTGGTGGCTATGCTTTTTGTTACTGATTTCCCCTTTATTTCTTTAGTCAAACATTTTCTCCATTCCTGTGGCTGAGGATCCTCAAATTCTGGCACTGTTAACTGGATTTTTTTTTCTCCCTACCAACAAACAGTCCTTCCTCATCTTCTCTGAGTTACACTTTGTTTCTCCATGCAGAATGTGTCCCAAGATCTGAACATGTCTAGGAATGGCCTTTCCTTTACAGCTAGGGTAGAGAAATCTTACATTTTTTAGGCCATAGTATGCACACTATCTCTTTTAAAGACATTATACTTTCTTGTTTCCCTTTTTACTTTTTGTTAATTTTTAAAATATTTATTTATTTTTGAGAGAGAGAGAGAGAGAGAGAGAGAGAGAGTAGGGGAGGGGCAGAGAAAGAGGGAGACACAGAATCCAAAGCAGGCTCCAGGCTCTGAGCTGTCAGCACAGAGCCCGATGTCAGGCTCAAACTCACAAACTGCAAGATCATAACCTGAGCCGACCTGAGCCAAAGTCGAGACTTAACCAACTGAATCACTGAGCACCCCCCTCTTGTTTCCCCTTTTTGGATATTGATCACTATCATATTATCCATGTATATTTATTTAACTATCACCTTTACCCTGTCACAATAATGTAAGTTCCAGGAAGCAAAGACATTGTCTTTCTTATTTACTGTGGTGTTATGTGTGCCTAATACAAGGCATAGCACATTAAATGTTTGTTAAATACATGTATTCATCAATTTAGTTGGTGATTAGACCTCTTATGAATCAAACTGCATCAGATTTTCATAGGTGAGAGAGGATGAGGAAGTTGTTTAGTCTAAAGACAACACACTCACACACACAAACTTGGGTAGAAAGGGTCCCACAGTTTTCCTCAGTAATTAATTCCCCAGCCAAGCTTACTTGTAGACCTCGTGGTACAATCCTTAGAGAAGAAGCTGCATGAAGAAAATGAATACGTTGCTTGGAGGGGGGGAAGGTGGTGTTGAGGGGATTTGTCACTTGTAATCTGTAAGGTATGGAGGCAAAACAATGTGAACTTGGTGCACAGTTCCACTGAAGTGTAGGAATACATTTCTCCTCGAATATAAAGTTGCACAAATTTAATGACTACTCTGTTGGTAAAATCTGGAGAGATCACATTTTCAGTGAATGCCAGTATTGTCACTAATGAGCCTTTCTCACGGCAGAACGCAACCTTGTCTAAAGGTCATGTTGTGAGGAGTATGGAAATACCGGTGCGAAGTGAATAGAGAGCCATGCAACATTGCGTGTAACAACAATGCTGAACAGTCAGCTGAAATGCACTGATGTGACGATCTTTCTCAAATCTATATATAACTCTGATTTCTGCTCTTGCTTTCAGTACATTTGAATGGAGAATAATGGTCTTTTTCTTTGATGCCATCACTCTAACTAATTTTCAAATGATATTGTGTAGTGTGATAACATATTTCAATATCTCGGATGTTTGAATAGATGAAATAAAGTTAATTGTTGATTCTTATTATTTTTCTGTCACTGTAGGATGCTTTTATACCTCTTCATGTAATGACTGACTTGCATAATTGCTTGTATGTCCAAGTACTGCTTTTTGAGAGGTACTTTTTGACATCAATGAATTCAAAGATTTTATTTTAGATTGCCTTTCAAAATTACTTCAGATGCTTTCTTATATATAATTATTCTGCTTAGGTGGAACAAAAGTGGGCCAAATTTATGCTAGAATTATGACACTTCATTTCTCTGACAATATATACTTAGCTATCGAGCACTTTTATGTCTGGTATCTAGTTTTCTATCCTAATTTTCTGTCGGGGGATTAAACGCATTATTCTATTCATTTATCAATCTATCCTTCCACCTACCCACCCACCCATTTTTTTCAGCCACAAGTTTTGGAGAATTATCTTTGTAGCAGACACTGAGGCTTGCCATAGTGATGCCAATAATGAAAAACATATGGTTTCTTCTTTGGAGAAGTCAGAGGTAGTGAAGATGTGAGACACAAATAAATAATTTGAAAACAATCCTTTGGCCATTTTGCTTGTTTTTCATAATGCTTGTAAAGCGTTATGCAAAATAAGGTGCCCTTGATATTGGACATTAATTGGACACTGGAAAACTGGGGGATATTAGATAATTAAAAGTAAATAAAACACAGTGTTTGGTTTGTGTTGGTTAAAAAGGGTATTAATATTTGTGATAAAAAAAAAAAGACCTTGAAGTTTATTACCAAGCTCAAAACTCTTATAACGGTTCATAAAATGTGCTCTACCCTCTAAGACCATTATAATGAGAGAGAGAGTAAGGGAAGATTAGTGTAAAGGAGGGCAAGGAATTTGATAGCAGAATGTATATTAAAAAGAAAATGCAACTGAATATAGATGAACTCTATCAGTAACAAGAAAATGATAGCTTTCCAGCTTAATTTACTTTGGCAAACACTTGCATGTATGCAATGGGAATATAATCTAAACACCTTATTAGAATATGTATCTCTTTGCTGCAGCTTGCTTTATCATAGGAATAGATATATAATGCTTCCAGGAATCATTTGTGGGTAAATGCATTTTGTTAGCTGTTACCAAGAGCACTGAAGGGAGAAATACATTTACCAAAGTACTTAGAATTAATTTCTTAAAAAAAATACTCATATTTAGGAGACCCACACTGATAATTTACATTACTAATTTTCTATCAGCATCATTAAATAGCTTCTACAACAAAAAAGATAGATAATATCAAACTGCTTTTGTCAAATGCATTATGTCACATTAGAAAGTAGTCAATAACAAACTTACACAAATTGAGAAATTGTGTGATTATGATCCTTAGTCATGTAGATAATATAGTTAAATTTATATCAGGGTCTTGATATCATTTAGGATGGAAAACAATTGGTGAAAACAATTCTACTTCATTACTCATTAGGATGATACATTCTAATAAAATAATGCAAAGATAATTGCTTTTATACAAAAGTTCTAGATTTTGTACTTCCCAATGTTTTAAAAATACACTATTTCTGTATTTGACATAAATATTCATGTGAAATTCAACAACACAGAGATAGCAATTCCCTTCCAGGATAGAGGCAGCCTTTAAGATTAACACATTATATCTCTTTCACCCTTTCTCTACCATCCTGTTCTTGTCAGACTGATCAGACATCTATTGATCTCTACTTATTTTTGCACTCATGTGGCATCACTTCTCTATGGATCACATTCTTTGCCTCAGCCCTTTACCAGTCAATTTACATGCATTTTACATGTTAATAAACATCTGTCTTCAGCAATTACCTTCAGCAAGGTCCTCCACTTCCTTGTTAATGACTGAAGGGAAAAAAAAAATACTTTGTCCGAAATATATAGTTTACTGCCTGGAAACATTTCAGTGTCCATGGTGATTTATAATTAGCATTATAAAACTTAGATTCTCCTTATTTGGAAAATGTTACATAACAGTAATAGTGTCACTTTGTAAATCAACTAAATTGAAACAGAGTTTCTCAAGCTAGGACCCATATACAGTTTGGAAATTATGGTTTTTATTTTAAATGTTTGTTTATTTATTTATTGATTTATTTATTTATTTATTTTGAGAAAGAGAGGGAGAGGGAAAGAGAGTGTGTGGTGGTGGGGCAGACAGAAGAGAGGGAAAAGAGAGCAAGAGATTCCCAAGCAGGCTCCATGCTGTCAGTACATAGCCCAGTGCGGAGCTCAATCCCACAGACCTGAGCTGAAATCAAGAGTCAGACACTTAACCAACTGAGCCCCCCAAATGTCCCTGGAAACTATGCTATTAATATTACTTACAATGGTATGTGTTTTATAGGTTTATATGATAATGATTTATATGGTTGACTTAGCTTACTAGTTGTGTCAGAGTAAATATATCTAATCATATTAGATATATTAATTATATTTAGTTTCATGTATCTAGATGTTATAGGAATAAAATAATTCTAGGTGTTCAAGTAATCTATGCATTTCAGATTTTGAATTTAAAAAAATGTTTCAAAGACTCAAATATTTCATTTATATAAAAACCAATTCTCATTTTTATTTTTTACTGTTTATTTATTTGTTTTGAGACAGAAAGAGCATGCAAGAGGGAGAGGGGCAGAGGAGAGAAAGAGGGAGAGAGAGAATCCCAAGCCTGACGCAAGGCTAGATTTCACTAAGCATGAGATGATGAGCTGATAATCATCATTTGATTATTGTAAAATTATCAAAGTCATTCACATATAGGAACAATTAATTAAATAGTATATGTACCAGGAACTCAAGTATTTACTTTACATACATTATCTTATTTAATCCTGTTACTCTAAAAGATATGCATCATCTTCTTCTTTATTAATTACATTTGAAATCACTAAGATTAGTTTAAAGTTGCTGCTGCGAAACAATTCCTCTATTTAAACAAGGGAATATGTGATTTTTAACCATGAAGAAAAATAAATTACATTTGTACTGGAGGGAAATGTAAAAAATGAAAACCTAATAATGCTTTGCAACTATTTTTTTTTCATTCATTTTTGGAATGAAACCAAATTGTTAAAACAACAAATAACAATAACAAAAAAGGTAAAGGCTAAATCAAAGGAAAATATGGGTAGAATCTACTATTATATAATGAAAATCTTACAGACAACAAAGACCAGAACAATGCAATTAAAACAAAACAAAACAACTTTAAGGAAACACAATAAATGCAAAGAACAGGAAAAAAACCCAAAAAGTTGAATATATAATCCTCACCCTCCTCCAATCCTCCCCTCCCACCCCAAATAAATGCTAAAGCTAAGAAACATAGTGACCTTTAATAACAGTGACTTTAGATGTGTACTAATGTCCATACAGTTAAGCAGAGCAAAAATATATTTTGAATTCAGTTTTAAATGATATCATATCCTTTGTTCTTTCGAATTAAAACACAATGCCTCTCTAATGTACAGCTCACCTTCTTTGTCTAGTCCATCCATTTGAGTTAATAAGTATTGATTCAATACTGATAAATGGCTGGACACCTGGGTGGCTCAGTTGGCTAAGTGTTGGACTTCAGCTCAGATCATGATCTCATGGTTCATGGGTTCAAGCCCCAAATGGGGCTCTCTGCTCTCAACATAGAGCCTGCTGCGAATCCTCTGGCTCCTCTCTCTCTCTGCCTCTCACCTTCTCTCTTTCTCTGTAAACAATAAACATTTTTTAAAAATACTGATAGGGGCGCCTGGGTGGATTAGTCAGTTAAGCGTCCGACTTTNCCCCACTGGAAAGGGAAAACACACTGAGAGAGGAGAGGGTGACAGGGACAATAAAAATAAATGTAATTATGATGATAATGCAAAAAAATAACTTTAAGATTATTTAAGATTACTCATCCAGTCGTGGGGCACCTGGGTAGCTCAGTTGGTTAAGCAGCTCACTTTGGCTCAGGTCATGATCTCACAGTTCGTGGGTTCAAGCCTCGCTTTGGGCTCTGTGCTGATAGCTCAACCTGGATCCTGCTTTAAATTCTGTGTCTCCTTCTCTCTCTGCCCTTCCCCCACTTGCACTCTGTCTCTCTTTCTCTCTCTCTCTCAAAAATAAATAAATCATAAAAAACTTTAATAAAAAAAGATTACTCACCCCATCTTGATATTTGATCTTTTCAGAGATTATTATGAGTGTTTATAGGTGTGTGATGCTGTAATACTGCTAACAATCTTTTTTTACTTGACAGTATATCATAAATGTATTTACAAGTTTTCCTTTTTTTTATGTCTTATTTATTTCTGAGAGAGAGAGAGAGAGAGGCAGCGTGAGCAAGGAAGGGTTAGAGAGAGAGGGAGTCACAGAATCTGAAACAAGCTCCAGGTTCTGAGCTGGCTGTCAGCACAGAGCCTGATGCGGGGCTCGAACCCACGAACCAGGAGATCATGTCCTGAGCCGAAGTCAGACACTTAACCGACTGAGCCACCCAAGTGCCCCTACAAGTTTTAAAGATGTAGTTGTTTTCTATACCTATCTGTATCTATTAACCATGAGGAAATTCCTCTGTATACCCTTTCCTTTGTTTCTTTTGTCTTATTGAATTGCACATGTTATTTATCTTTGAGGCCTTTATAGTGTTATCTTTTATATCTTTTTCAATTACCTTTATCCAGTTTGTGATATTCATCTTTATTTCATGGTATTTAAAATTTTGTGAACAAGGGGCGCCTGGGTGGCTTAGTCGGTTAAGCGTCCGACTTTCGCTTAGGTCATGATCTCGCGGTTCGTGGGTTCGAGCCCCGTGTCGGGCTCTGTGCTGACTGCCAGCTCGGAGCCTGGAGCCTGTTCTAGTCTGTGACTCCCTCTCTCTCTGACCCTCCCCTGCTCACGCTGTCTCTCTCTCTCTCTCTCCTAGAAATAAATAAAACATTTAAAAAAAAATAAAAAATAAAATAAAATTTTGTGAACAAAAAATTTCAATTTTTAGGAACACGTATATCAACTTTTTCCTTTATGATATATATCCTTGGTACCATATCTTCAACTATTTAGTGTGTAATAAAGGTGATAGTTGTGAAATGAAATCAGATGCACGTGAATGCACTAAGCATACAGATTTAGTGCTTCTAGTTACATGTAAGCTCAGGAGTCATTCTTAATTGCACCTATTCTGATTTATCCATTGGTCCTGAATTGGCAGTGATAAACTTGCAATTTGACCTTTCTTTTCTTTTCCCTTCCCTTCCTTCCACAAATATATATTGATTACTTTCTACATAGTAAACATTTATAACATCAGATGATATATGAGACCCATCCTCTAACTTTAATGCACATAAAATATTAAGCTGGTATTCCATCACCACTCTCCCTGTTGATGTCAGAAAGTGATGGCACTGAATGGCAGTCTTACGCTCTATGCTTCTGCTTAATATATTGAATTCTGGGTATTTATTCTGAAATAATTGTAGATGACATCAGCTTTTTTTTTTTTTTCAGTCTATTCTGGCCCCTGATTGGGTATTTGACTCATGGCCAGGCTTTTAACCTCTATGTATCACCAGATTTGGAAAATAAGAGGATTCTTTATATCTTTGGTTGTAGGTCACTACAACCAAAACTTAAAATACTGAAACTATTATAGGGGACACGTGTAGACTGGCAAGACATACTTTATCAGACTTCAATAGAATTCTACCTTTTTTATGTTTCCTAGTAATCATTTTGTCCTCATTATATAATCTTTACTTCCCCTCATCATATCATCTTATTAGAAGTCCTCACAATCCAAAATTATCTAAAAAAATTACCTAAAAATACTAGAACTTACTTTGTCAATAGTGTTAGTCCAGTATCTAATTTCCAAATGTGGGGAGTAAAGTCTAACTGATGTATTTGGTCCTGGTTTGTAGGTGCTTTCATATTTATGGAGCTGTCATTTTCTGCTGTTGAAACTTGTGACTTACAACCTCTTACTCATCCAGCTATTCCTTTTCCTCCTCTTTCTTGCTCAGGCCTCAGGGATCCCAAGGTTTGAAGTCTTCTTAATTTACGCTCTCATGTGCAGCGTGTATCCCCAAACCTCAAATTCAGTGACAGTATATATAGTTGTTGAAGGTTTTCTGCCTCAACCACATGGGGCTGGATGTAGCTCTTCCCTATAGACATTCGGTAGCATCTCAGTTCATCTGAATTTGCAGCAGTAACATTAAAGCTTAAAAAGGAAATGCTTTTAATCATTCCTCTGCAACAGCTCCTTGGCCTCTAGGAAATGGCGCTCATCTCCTTCTCAGTGAACAGTTCTGTGTTGGATGGTTCGTAATTGCTAACTTCACAAGAAGTTCTGGTAGCCCTTTCATCAGAAACGCTATGACAATTGCTATACTTACTTTTGCAAGATTAAAAGTTGCTTTTCAGAGAACTAAAGAAGAAAATTCTAGGGAAAGTTTGTTCACATAAACAAAGGCACATTTGGAGGTATCTTTTTTTTTCATTTTTTAAAGNACAAGATCATGACCTGAGCCAAAATCAAGAATCAGACGCTTCATGCAGGAGGTCTGGAAAAATCTTTTGAAAAAAAGAAGACTTTATTTCTTTGGGACTCCAGCTACATATAGAAGGTGAAATTGTTTCATAATATTTCCTCTGATCTCAAAAACCCACATATGCAATTTGCTTCTTCATACACACCGATGTTTTAATGAATTAGGAAGTGTAAATTAAACAAAATTAGGGGTGCCTGGGTGGGTCAGTCGGTTAAGTGTCTGACCCCGGCTCAGGTCATGATCTCGCAGTCTGTGGGTTTGAGCTTCGCATCGGCTCTGTGCTGACAGCCAGCTCAGAGCCTGGAGCCTCCTTCAGATTCTGTGTCTCCTTCTCTCTCTGACCCTCCCCTGCTCACGCTGTCTCTCTCTCTCTCTCTCTCTCTCTCAGAAATAAATAATAAAAAAACATTAAAAGTTAAAAAAATTAAACAAAATTATTCTTCCATTTGTATACATTTTACTCTCCATTAGTAGGACAAAATTTTATATTTGAAACACACAATTAAAAATTGTGATTAAATTACTCTTTGGAATTAATACACATATGAACTGAAAAATCTATATGAAACTGGAAGTTGATATGTCACAATGTTCCTGAGTATTTCTGTCATAACGTAACTGATGTTTTCCTCGTTTAAGTTTACTCTCACCTGCGATCACTGCTTCTATCATCTGCAGTTTCCCTCAGCTTTATATCCGTGGAGCACCTCAAGCATAATTGTAAAACTGAAATTTTTATGTGAATTATTGAGCTGCGGTTTCCAAGCTCTAAATGCAACTTCTATACTCTGGTCGTACTGGCGCTGGAATCCAAAATGACACAATTGGTTTCTGATAGCATCTGCCAGTTGAGAACAGGGAGGGAGATTGGAAGGCTGAGAAAGTAAAAGGGGAATTGTTTCCTCCTTCCTCCCGTCTCAGTCTCTGCTCTCATTGCCCCAGCAAAGACCTTCTCTCTGACAGCAATACTTTGCCCATCTTCCAGCTCCTTTCCCCTCTAACAAGCCGGTTCCAGGCCCTGCCTGGAGGCGCCTTCAGAGGCAAAGCAGTGCTGCCACCTACAGGCTTACCTTCCACCTACAGGCCTACGTTGGGAGCCTCCCGCTCGGTAGGAAGCCACACAGCGCCGGTCCTCAGAGATCCGATTCCCAGCCTGCTTCTCCAGTCTTCTACATCCAGATAACACTATCCCGACTCCTGGACCATAGGTCCTCCTGGACCTATGGGAAATGGCTGCTTTTTGCAGTTACTACTTCTGTAAATCCAGTCTTCCTTGTTGTTGTTGTTGTTGTTGTTGTTGTTGTTGTTGTTTTACTTTCCCAAATCCTGCTTAAAAGGTTCCTATTTTTATATTTTCTTAATTGAAATAACTATAGTAGTTTATTCTCTCTCACTGAATCCTGATCAACAAAATCGTTTAACAGTAAATCCCATTAATATCTATATTCCCTGTCAGAGTGAGAGCTAAACCTGAGTAACCTTGTTACCTCCTTGCAAGTGTTATGCCCAGATCGCGATCTCCCCAAAAATCCCAAGACCACCAAGGAGTCCGAGTCACATATGCAAAGGCAAAGGGCTTTATTACGGGCTTAAGCTCAGGCTCCCAGACCTCACCAACGCAATGAATCCATGCTGAGAGCCCTGAACAAGGGCAGAGTAGGGTTTTTATGGGGTTTGAGACAGGGGAGTTACAGAAGTTGTGACATGGGAACAGTTATCCAATCATAATTATTCAACATCATTGGTAGCGCTTTTGACCATACACATTGTCTAGAGTATTCGTTACTTTCGGCGGGATCCAATTACAACATTTAGAGTACCTTTAAATTCAACCAATCACAGAGCGAGCCTAGGGTCTTGTTCGGCGACTAACAGGTTAACTTTAACATTAGGTAACAGGGTCCTATCTATAGTTTCTATCTCCAGGCCTCTCCCTTAGTAATGTGGAGGGTGGTCGCTGGCCTTTCCTGATTGGGTGTTGCAAGGGTGGTTACTCCTGCCTTGGGCAATGTGTAACTGCCTGATAGTTTCGGGGAAGCCGAAACTCAGGCCTTCTAGTTCAGAGGGGAAACTTAAAGCCTGTCATGGAGTCAGTTTGGTTTAGACATTTAGACTATTGGCCTTACAGCAAGGAGTGTAAGTCATGTAGATAGCCATAAATCAGTCCCAAGATTCTTTTTTGTTTGTTTTGCTTGAGAGAGAGAGAGGGAGCAGGGGAGAGGAGCACAGAGAGAGAAAGAGAGAGAGAGAGAGAGAGAGAGAGAACCCTAAGCAGGCTCCACATTCAGTGCAGAGCCCAGTGCCAGGCTTGATCTCACAAGCCTAGGATCATGAACTGAGCTGAAATCAAGAGTCCGTCACTCAACTGACTGAGTCATCAGGTGCCCTAAAACTGGAATAATTTTTTTAAGTTTATTTATTTATTTTAAGAGAGACAGAGACAGCATGAGTGAAGGAGAGGCAGAAAGAGAGGGAGGGAAAGGATCTCAAACAGGCTCCACACTGGCAGTGGAGAGCCTGACTCAAAGCTCAAACCCAGTAACCTGAGCCCAAACCAAAAGTTGGATGCTTAACCAACTGAGCCCCCCAGGCACCCTAAAACTAGAATAATTTTAAAGTTCATTTTATCAATTAAAAAATACTTTTCCTCCTATTTTAAGACAACTAAGGGCAATAATCCTGTTACATATTAAAAGGCTCAATTCAACCAATAACCCTACTGAGGCCTAACGTTTTTCAGATTATACTCAAATAGACTTCATACAAACCACGACTGCATTAGAAAGAAATCAACAATTCAGATCAAGGCGTTTTTATTCTATAACAAGAGAGGATTGAGTCTGAATTGTGAAGTTTCATGATAATCACCTGATAATTTTAAAGCACTAACCCCTGCCTTAACCACTTCAAAAAAAAAAAAATAATTCTTGCCTGCATTGTTCACTATGATAGATAATAAAGATGAAAAATACATGAAGAATGGATATTTCCAAGAAGTTTAAAATATAGTGAGAAAGGCAAAAATAAAAACATATAACTGTGTTTTATATGGAAATATTATACTGATAATAATGACTGTCACTGAGAATTTAATAAAATGAAGAGAATAGACAGGACTGGTAAAAGACACATCAAATAACTGAAATAGCACACATGATTAAATATCTTTTGTGTTATTTTTAACCTATAAAAATCCCCAAGGAACGATTGCAGAGAGATGTTATAGGTGATAAAGAAGAAAAACATGAAAACTGAGGCAAGAATTATGATATGTGAGGGTGGCAAACAATGTGAATTGATGGGAAAGAGTTTATTAAAATAGTGAACCAAAGTCAATGGAACACAAATCTGAAAGTTTATTAGTCATATAACATCTCAAATGGAGATAATTCCCAATGATGAGAAACATCTGGGCTGGATTTTGGTATGTTGAAATCAGAAAGTTTAAAATTAATATGCCACATACACAAAAGATCTCTAGAAAAATATATACATTTATGAGAAAATGGTCTACTAATGGAGATTTTTTCCTTAGTTTCTGTGACAAAATGTGAAGACAAGTAGGAAAACACAGATTACGGATATTAATTGTCAATATAGGTATATTAGATGAAAAATTATTTTCTATTATGAACCTTTTACTTCTAGGTAATATAAGTAAACATATAAGTAGTTGATGTGATTTAAAAAGAAAATATCAAATTCCAATATCTAATAATATATTTAAATTTTTATATTTATACTCTCCATAATAGAAAATATAGGATTTGATGAGACTTGTGAGCACAGATATAGGCACAAATATGCATATGTACGATATATATAGTTATATAACATACACATTTATATATAAGATTGCATCTGTCTGGAGTTTATATATAAATATTTTCCATATATGCACACATACACGCATGAAATCACCTTTAGGTAACATTAAAATAAAGAGAGATGATAAATAAATGACAGGGTAGGAAAAAGAAACACCAGGAAATCCATGTTAACTGTTTCTGTAAATAAACACAAACTTATTTCAGATATTCCTAGCTACCAGCATATAAAAATTATCTAATTATTTATCACAAAATGTTCATAAATTAATTAAATAGACCTATAAATGTGGCTTTGATATAGTTACCTACTTTTGTGTAGTTAATACAAATTAAATTTTTTTTAATGTTTTATTTATTTCTAGGAGAGAGAGAGAGAGACAGCGTGAGCAGGGGAGGGTCAGAGAGAGAGGGAGTCACAGACTGAAACAGGCTCCAGGCTCTGAGCCGGCAGTCAGCACAGAGCCCGACGCGGGGCTCGAACCCACGAACCGCGAGATCATGACCTAAGCGAAAGTCGGACGCTTAACCGACTAAGCCACCCATGCGCCCCAATACAAATTAAATTTTTATTTATTATTCATTCAATCATTTTCCAAAATATAGAAGAAAATACAAAGTCAGAGTGATTTGGGTGGAGAAATAATTATTCTTTTTAAAATTATTCTTATTAATAATTTTTATATTAAATCTAAGCACATTTTTAAAATATCTAGCTAACTTTTAAGAATTCAGAGGGAACTGGCACGTTACATTACATGCACATAAATTTCTGATGCCCTGAGCTGATACAGTAATAATACATGAAACTCTATAGAAGTAAAGAGAATGCACGTCACTTATACAATTTTATATAAATTGTTTCAGTCAAGCTTAGGGGTGTTTTGTAGGTAGATAATACAGAATTGTAAACAGGTGATTGAAAGCAAAAGTGTATGCTTTATGCATTAGCCACATAGTTGACCATAATTATAATTAAAGTTTCAAATGCTGTTCAAAATGAAAATGAATATACAGTGGTTACATAAAACGAAGTATAAAATCTTAAATCTTAAAATTGAACAAATGAAACACCTTCCAATACAAATCCTATGTGTCCACCTATATAAAGTTCTAAAAACAGAATGAAATGTAGTATTTAGAAATATAAATCTTGATTTCCAATTAAGATAAAAGAAATAATGATATTCATGAAGCCAGGACAGTGACTTTCTTTAGGGTGGTGGGAAAGGATTATCGCCTGGGAAAGTCCTGAGAGTCCTTTGGGATCTTGGGAAGATGCCGTTTCTGGACATAAGTGATAGATACTACCTGTGTATTAATCATTTTTGTATTTCACTATGTTATTTATTTAATAGAGAAAAAAAGGTTTAATTTTAATCTCTGCATAAATGTGGAATACAAACATTTCAAAACAAACCCAAGGCTGTTTGTATACAAGTCTTTAGTATCTATTTAAGTTTTGGAAGATATACTCAACTAAAACTCCAGAATCTTCTTCAGAAAATATAGAGGGGAGTACATTGAGAAAATTTCACTGGCATTTGATGCCAATGCTTAGATAAAACTGCTTAAAACTAATTTTAATATGATGTTATTGTAAACATATTTTCATACACAAGCAGATATTTCTGAGACTGTCCCTGAGCATAAGCCTATACACTTCTTGTCATTTAACATTGAGCATTCTTTTCTTAAGAATCCATGTGATCCACTTAATTTATCAAGATGTTACAGAAAAAAGAAATTCTGAAAAAGCAGTTAAAGCTTTGGCTTTCCGTATCTGCACAAGGTTTTCTGGCCCATAAGTGTTACGTCTGAAAAATCATAATTAAAAAATCCAATAACTGTTGTAAAGAGTTTAAAATTGTTCTAATAGGCTTTTCAATTAGGTGAAACTTAGCATAGCAATAGTCAATTAGAGAGAACCTGCACCCAGAACTGCTTATTCTTCACAGAGTTGGAGGAGACTCAGGCATGCAGTTTCATGAGAGAAGGCAGCAAGGTGATCTGAATGGATATGGTGTATTTGTAACTCTTCATTGTATAAGAGTGCAAGTATACACACATACTGTATTTCAGGGCTTTGGGAAAATATTATTATGAAATTGATTTTAATCTCTCAACCTCTAAAATTTTGTTAAAAGCATAGTATTTATCTGTAAGAAAAAAAGAGAGTAATGGAAATGATTTAGTTTCTTTCATGAAATGTGAAAACTGCTTATGCCAAGTTGCTTTAGAAAAGGAAATAGTTTACTTGTTATTTATGTATTCTTCAAATCAGGTCTAATTTCTTGCCTGATCATACTGAAATATGGTATTTTCTTTAGAAAACTCCCTTAAAAATTTTTCTTTGTAAATCCCGTTTCTACTCTTATTTTTATTACAGGAAAAATAAATTATTTAATGACAATTCATAACCCTTAAGAGGTCATTGTTTTAACCACTTGACTTTTGAATCACTTATACTCATTGTGATTATAGGATTTGCATTTTTTTGATATCCTATATTTCTTAATAAAATAAAGTCGATATACAGATTTTGTTACTTGCATTCAGCACTAAAAGTAATATATTTGTACTTCTAATCCATTTAAAGTTTATACTTCTTTATAAATGTCCTCACTGGACAAATTTTGAAGTTATCATTAGATCTTGCATGTATTGTCGAACATATTGCTGAACACACTTCAAGTTGTCTGCATTCATTAGTAATTGTTATTTGGAAGAATTTGTCATAAATTACTCTCGAAATAAGTACTCTTCACATTTGATTGAACATTATATGAACATGTTTTAAGTTTCATTGGCTCTCTAATAATCATCAAATGAATGAAGCTTCTGATTAAATAACTCCACGAATTATAAGAGTATGATGGTTTTACAGGCCTCCTTGAAATTGAAGTCCAAATAAAATCTGTGTGAGCTATATGTTACTTTAATTGGACTACACACTACAGAGTGAATGTTAAGCTAACAGGAACCCTAGGCTTCTCCTCTGACAACTTTGCCTTAATGTTCTTTGTCATTATATAGAATTTATAGGGCACTACAAAAGAAAGGGAGAAGTAGTTAAAAGTAATTGTGATATTTACTTTAATCACTGGATGTAGTAATCATATATTATACTGATACTGATGTTGTTTGTACAAGTTATACACGTTTATAATATATAGGGCTCATTTAAGGAAACAAAAGACTACTTCTGGAAGAGAGATTTAATACAGCATAAGGAATTAGAAGCATACACGAGAGTTGGAAGGGCTGTGGAAAAAATATCGGGCAGCCATTTTTAGGAGATTTGTAAATCCAAACATGGCCAGAATCATTTGCAACAAACTCTCCAGGTAATTTTCAAAGGACTCACTTTTGGAAAGCCGCTGCCAGTGATCTTAGCTACCTGTTGAAAATGCATTGACAGATTACCCTTCTCTTCCAACTTCCAAATTGTGTGCAATTTTCTGATTGGCAGCCCTGGACCAGGAAGCATAGGGTTAAAAAATTTCTGGGAAATACAGTTTAAGGTTCTTCCCCGTAGTAAGGACCAAAGAAAGGTATAAGGAGCAACAAGTACAAAATAGAAAATATGGATAAGATTTCAAATATTGTAATTTTAGAATAATTATTATTTCCTGAAGGTACATTTGTATTGTATCGTAAAGCTTATTAATTGGGGTTACTGCCTAATTCAGCTGAAAACATAAATGTATGCTTAAGCATGTAACAGGGACACTTCTTCCACAGCAGCATTTTAGAACAGGATGAAAAAGGGGCGCCTGGGTGGCTTAGTCGGTTGAGCGTCCGACTTTCTCTTAGGTCATGATCTCGCGGTTCGTGGGTTCAAGCCCCCTGTCAGGCTCTGTGCTGACAGCCAGCTCAGAGCCTGGAGCCTGTTTCAGTCTGTGACTCCCTCTCTCTCTGACCCTCCCCTGCTCACGCTGTCTCTCTCTCTCTCTCCTAGAAATAAATAAAACATTAAAAAAAAAAAAAGAACGGGATAAAAAAGTAATATGAGTAACACTAGTTGACATATATGTGAGTGTATTTTAATTACTTTGTAGCTGAATATAAGTCATTGCCATAATGTTGCTAGAGGAATATCTATTGGTATTGGATTTTACTGTGATATGGGGTAGGTGAATGTATCCTGTTCATTTTCTTGTGGAATTACAAGATGTGATTTTTTGTTACTAGTAGACAAAAAATTTGATTTTAATTTAGTCAGTATTAATATTTTTTGTGAATCTGAAGCAATCTTTTCATTTCAAGATGGTGAGTTAAGTGTATACTTAAGTCTTTCTTTTTCATATCACATACTAGAAAAAATTAAATGAAATGAATAAATGTAAAGAAGTGGATACATTAGAAATGAAAAACAGAAAGCTTTAAAGCCAGAAATTGTAAATAATCCTTGAAAGACTGAAAACTGACCATTTCTAATAGAAACCATAGGACAGGATAAACATTTTAGTTCCCTGCCATATTATATAGGTTCAATATCAAGGGGATTCTGATGAGTGTGGAGGTGATAAAACAGAATCAGTATCAGTGGAAAAAAAAACCCAATAAATTTCTGAACTTGGCTAGTTACTGTTAGGGGACGTATAAGCAAAAAAGGAGGTCTGTCACCAGGAGAAACAATAAGACAAGGAGCTTGGATAAAAAAGGCAGAATGAAGCTACATGTGACTGAGTATACATTTCTTTTTATGACATCTATGTTGGGTGATTTCTTCTTAGCAAGATAACTGAAATTTCTGGACTGTGGGCATGGATATTTCATTTTTACCTCCTGGGTTTGTCAGTGAATTCCATACATAAAGGCAGATGACAATCTAACAATTGATCTTAAAAGGTCAAAAGGAAGAGGCATAAAGTCATAGAGAAAAGTTAAGATTATGAAGAACAGAACAAGCTCAAACACTGAAGAATACATACTAGAAATAGAGATAATAGAGCAGTCAGACAAGGACATCAAAATAAATGTAATTATAGAAAGAGATAAATATAAACATTGTACTTATTACAAAAGAGAATTGATCATATGAAAAAAGGATTTATATATATACATACATATATATATGAAACTAGATATCACAGACATAGGTAAAAGAAACTAGATATCATAGACATTATATATATAATTTACAAAATGTAGAACATCACTCATTAGCACAATAGATAAAGCTGAGGTAGAAATGAAAGGTTAGGTGGAAAATTGACTCAGAAAGCAAAACTAAATGGAGAGCAAAAAAGAAAAATTGTTTTAAAGAGGGATTAATAGGAGCACCTGGGTGGCTCAGTCGGTTGAGCATCTAACTTCAGCTCAGGTCATGATCTCGTGGTTCACAAGTTCCAGTCCCACATAAGGCTCTTTGCTGACAGCTCAGAGCCTGGAGCCTGCTTCCGATTCTGTATCTCGCTCTCTCTCTGCCCCTCGCCTGCTCACACTCTGTCTCTCTCTCAAAAATAAATAAACATTAAATTTTTTAAAAAATAAAGAGGAATTAATAGACAAATATTTGGCATCTTTAAGGATGTCGAATAATTAGTTTCCCTCTTTGTCTCTGATTTTAAAATAACAGAAATAAAACAATGAGTAAGGTTNTCTCTCTCTCAAAAATAAATAAACATTAATTTTTTTAAAAAATAAAGAGGAATTAATAGACAAATGTTTGGCATCTTTAAGGATGTCGAATAATTAGTTTCCCTCTTCTCTGTCTCTGATTTTAAAATAACTGAGAAATAAAACAATGAGTAAGGTTGATGAAGGTCATGTGTTCACCTTTTTCATTGATAACTGAGTTGGATATGGAATTCAATGTGCAGATTACTTGTTATGGCTACGAGAACACTGGAATCGAGCAGTTTATCCATCCAGGCACAGGGGACACTGAAATGTTTAGGCCATTTCCCGTAAATACAACTTCATTGATAGTTTATGGTACCCCAAGAGTATCAAAGAACATGTTTTCTGCAAGCAAGTTAGATACAAGTAGAGAGAGAAGAGATTATCAGGTCTTTTTCTAAAATTAACAAATCAGGTAAAGAAGGATAAGTATAGAAGAGTCTAAGGAGAGAAGTATAGAAGGTGGCTAGGTACATTCCAAAAATTTAGTTCTTTCACCATGGAAATATATATCAAAGTTTTGGAGGAACACCTTCCCCGATCAACATAGACTAGACATTTAAAAATAGCAATATTATAGGACTTTAGGAAGAGACAATATAGAGAACAGATGAAAAGTAATATTTGAAAAAGTAATGGCCAGGATATTCTAGGCCTTAAAGAAAAACAATAATATAGATAAATGCAAATATATACACCCACATGCATATATATATGTATGTATATGTATATGTGTATGTGTATATGTATGTGTGTATATATATATATATGCACATACATACACACACATAAACATGCACATACATCCACAGAGAATGATAGTTTAGTTTCAGATCATCAGAAAAGAAAGCAAAATGTTTAGTTACCAGGGAAAAGCATGTGGAAGAAGAATGCATACAAACATATGACAACAGACTTTATTATCAACTAATAAGACAAGATGAGAATGGAAAAGCATCTTCAAAGTTGAGGGGAGATTACTTTGAACATACACTACTAAAGTAAAATAAAAGCTATCACTGCAATATGAAGACAAAATAATATATTTTGTAGAAACTGGGAAATCCAATAGTTTGACCTGTTTGAAAGAATTATTAATAAATATTACCTAGCAAAAAGAAAAAATAACCTGAAAAAAATTTTGGCCATCTTGCCAAATATGTATTGGAATGGATAACTCCTTCAAAGTTCCTCTATAATCTTCTAAATGTTATAAAAATCTTGAGCTAGAAACTTTCAGAACTTCTTACTGTCTGACTGTTTGTATTTTCTAGGGGTATGGTTTGTCTTAAATGGAATGCTTTGTTTGTTAAGTGTTAGTGTCATATACCCTCTCATAAATATGATTGTATTGATTCTACATCATTGTATTTAAAGTATTTTTGTTAGTGCTTAATATTAAAAAGTGTTCAAGAAAATATATTGAGATATAGAAATTCACTTTCTAAATAAGATATTTCTTAATATCTGGCAAAATAAGCCATCAATGGATAGCAGGAGAAAAGCAATGATATAGAAATATTCTTTTTTTTATTTTTGAACTTATCAATTAAATATTCACATGGCAAATCATATTTTATCAATATTGCATAGAAGTCCAATGACACACAATGGTTAAGGCATTATTTTAGTGGTAGTTATATCTGAGTTCTAGTCAGATTTACAAGTTCCTGGAATTTGACCTTGGACAAATGACTCAGCCTTTCTGAGTACAATGCTTTCTTCTCAGAAAGATATTTCCTGAATATCTATTCAAATATGCACCCTTCAATCTTATCTCAGTTTGTCATTATTCTTTTATCCTGCTTTAGTACATACTCGTTTCTTTGTTTATTGTTTGTTTTGCCCACTAGAATGTAAATTCCATGGGGACAAGGACTTTGTCTTATTCATTTCTCTATCCCAGGACAAATCAGTAGCTGAAGCACAGAAATCACTCACTAATTATTCAGTAAAGGAATGTATGCATGAATTATTAAATGTACTGAAAGGGTTAAAAGAAATCATTTTTCCTTGTTTTTAAATAGAAATGGGGAAATTTGAAAGTACATCTGCAGCAAAACACAATGATTGATAATTTATGTGTAGAACTTGAAGAAAATTCCTCCACTCAAAAATAACGCATTACACTTTTGAATCGGTCTTGCTACATGTTTTAGTTAATATGAACTCTTCACACAGGATAAAGGTTAGAAAGTGATTATATTATGCTTTTTACTTTGTAGAAACTGATTCTCAGAGAGGTAAAATAAGGGTATTATGCATGTGTGAGTATGTGTATGTACGTGTTTTGAGATATATAGAGACATGGGTAAAGATATAGATAATCAGGAAGAGTTGATCCCAGACATGAGTACAAGGACTTTTGCATTTTAGTATATATCCCTCCTTCTTGAAGTTGTCTTTAAAATAATGTTTTTTCATTTTCTTTCAGCATTGCTTAATTGTAAAAACAGAAACATGAGATAGTTTTTCCAGGCAGCAGCTGAAGTCATGGCAGGAGGGGCATTATCTTAATTATACCACGGATCTGACTGGTAGAGACCAGTGGTGGTCAGAGTCAATGAGCATTTGGTTATGCCATTCTCCCAGGCCATCTGTATACTAATGATGGTGGTGATGCCAGGCCCAGGCTAATGGCAATCAGAGTTCTGCAAGAAATAACACTTTGGGCTGATCTTTTGGGTAGAGTTATTTATAGAATATGCAAATCAAAAAGTCCTTAATTAGCATTCTCAAATTCTCCTTTCTCCTCTCTATGTAATCCTTCAGCATCATTGTTCCCTCTTGAATATTTACTTGCAATTCTTCCAATATTTTTTTTCCAAAACAACTCTCGGAAATAAATTATATTTAGGGTTCTTAATCACGGAAGGATTTCATTTTTGTGTGATTGCAGGAATGTCACCAACAGGGCAGACTCTCAAAAGCAACTACTTTGAAACAGCTATGCCACAGCAGGACATAGGGTGAATACATTTGATAATGAAAGATTTTGTAATTTACAAATCATTCGTTAAATTGACTATCTCTAAGAGGTTTTCTATTGCTGATCTTCATTCCTTCCCTTCATTTTATTATTTTAGCAATTAACTTTATTTTGTTAAATTTAAAGGAAAGAAGATCAGTATGCAATTTTCTCATGCTTCTATTCTCGTGAGCGTGGATGACGGATTTTGAAATATTTGGCTTCTGTACAACAACAATAGAGATTTGTCCTGGCTACACTTCTTAAAGGTACCTTCTGGAAATCTAAAAAATATCATAAAATGATAATCTTATTAGAATAAATTTATGAGGTCATAAATTTATGACCCATATTATGTGTTCAGTCCCATATTAGAGACAAAATAAGCTATAGTTGGGTAGGAGAGATTATAAGAAGTGGTATTGAACCTATGGTCATTTAAATATATTGAATATAGCCCCATAATAGTTAAAATCATTTTATGTAAAGGGGATTATTTAAAATTTTAATTCATAGTTCAAAGTTCAAACTGATTTTTACTGGAATGAATATACTATTCTTTAATATCAACTATAGCTATGAAGTTGTATTTTTGCAGTAAACTAAGAAAACTTCTTTTCAAAACATAAAGACTTGACCTATTCTTGAAGCAAAATTATTTACAGGTAAAATTATTTATAAATTCTTTTCAAATTATGTCTTCTCTCTTTGCAGTTTTAGTCATCATATGTAATCAGGCAAATATNGACATCCATGCACTCCTCACAGGTTTTCTGGTATTATTAATTGTTTTTATCAGCCACCGGAGACTGATGCATTTCTTGTTTGTTTGTTTTTTTTCCTTTGGTAATTATTTTAACGTTATTGCATGGGTCACAGTGTCAAAAGGTCCTTTGTAGTAAATTTTGTTTTTAAAGCAATGTGATATTTTGCAAAATGAATAATAACTGTGTTCTGATTTTTAAGCAACTTAATTTTATTATACCGGATTATCTGTAGATTACTCTTCATAATGTCACACAGACTTGGACATATTTTTAACTATTCTTCACTCCTTCTCTATATTAAAGAAGTTATATTCCTCTTTTTTCAAATCTTTCATTGTTCATATTCCCTCTGTGCTATTTATTTTATGAAAATAATTTCCATAAAACTTACTTTTAATATTTGGGAGATATTAATATAATTTTGCAAGTTTGTTTTAGAATTTGTGGCTTATAAAAATTAAATTTCAAGCAATGATGGATATACTTATATTACAAAAGTCATGCTACTCTATGCAAAGATATCTTATACTGTTCTATCCCAAGATTTATCCACACCGTGACCTTGATTGTCTAGGTACTATTTTATTTAGAAATATTCTCAGTCTAACATTATCTCCTTCCATATGGTCCACACTAAGGAAATCTCTACTAAACTATCAGACTTCATTCTGTTTGATTGAATATGTTGGTCAATATCAACAATCATCTCATACAATTGTCAAGAATCACCAACAGTAAACATTTCTTAGTTTTCATAATTGTCTTTCATTTGACAAATTTATGACATATATAAGAAAATTTAAATCTCTCCTCCAATAGGTTACCTATAGAATCAGCAGTGAGTGTTGCTGGTTTTGAAAATAAAGCAGAAACTAGTGACCACAAATGCAGCATAAACGTCATCAGATAACACTAAGGGAAGCCAGTTTCAGAAATTAAAGGCATATAGCCAAGGGCATTGCCTGACACAAAACAGGTTCCATATACTCTTTAGAGGTTTGTTTCCCGAACTTCTCTTGACTAAAAACTACATTGTTAACCCCTGTATCTACAAGTTTTATCATAGTGCCTCAAAGAGGACATATGTCACAGTCAATGTATGCAAGCTGTTGACAGTATTAGAAAAATCCTTTTAAATCCTCGCCTTCCCCTTCCCCTGTGTAATAATATTTTGTTTGATTTATTTACAGAATGAAATATTTTCTGTACTTTTGTTTATATTTATAGTTGATTCTGTTTGGTTAGTACATTCATTTTCAGGTTCTTAGGGGAATCTTTACAGCTCTATAAAATGCATAAGTAATATTTAGTTTATTATAATTCAAGGTTACAGTTAAGGTATTTTATAGAGTCACTTTATTTACAATTTTGAAGTAAAAATATTTTATTTGCACAAAGAAAAACTTAAGAATGGTGATAGAGAAACCTTGATATCTTATAAAGTAAAACTTCTATATTCTCATGATATACTAAAATAAAATTAATTTCTTAGGTGCTTACAGATACAGAAATAAAATTACAATGACATATACTTTGATTTGCATATTATGAGAGATGTTAGCATTTCACTAAATACATGTGAACTCATAGCTTTTGACAATTAAAATTATTTATGTGGGGCACCTGGGTGGCTCAGTCGGTTAAGCCTCTGACTTCGGGTCAGGTTATTATCTTGCAGTTCATGAGCTCAAGCCTCTTGTTNTCGAACCCACGAACCGCGAGATCATGACCTAAGCGAAAGTCGGACGCTTAACCGACTAAGCCACCCAGGCGCCCCACCGTGTCTCCCTCTCTCACTTGGCCCCTCCCCTGCTCACACTCTGTCTCTCTCTCTCAAAAATAAACATCAAAAAAATTTAAAAAACTATTTATGCCACCTGGAATAAGTAAGTTACACATTCAAATTCTATTTGAGTTTATACACAGGAAAAAACTATACACATAAAAAATATAACCACTCCTGCAAGATCCATTACATTTGATAATGTGATTGTTTTTCCTTTAGTTAAGATAAGTTTTTTTTAAGAAAAAATATATTAACTCCAGCTCGTTCCAAACTTGAAAGCTGATTTAGGTATTTATGTTAAGTGAATGTATGTGTTAAATGAGTTAAACGAATATGTGCATTTCGATATGCTATACACACAGAACATATTTTTAGGTCAAAATTTGTTTCACAGACTACCAATATCAGACACACTTCTGATTCTTCTTAAAAAGGCCAATACCTGGAAATTTTTCCAGAAATAATCAACAAAAGTTATATAAGAGGACCTAGGAATATACATTTTAAATGTCTCTCTAAATACTATTTTTTGTACATTAAAGTTTGAAAATTACTGCACTAGGTTATGTTTTTATTGTTTTTTATATTCTTTCAATTTTGTATATACATGTGCTAAGGAATAATTGTATTTGATTTACATAGAAGCAATTTAAATTATGATTTCATTTATTAATCAGAAAATTAGAACAGTTGGTATGTATTAGATGTCTAACTGAGCTTAATCCTCTCTATATACATTTTTTTTTTAATGTTTTATTTATGTCTAGGAGAGAGAGACAGGGTGAGCAGGGGAGGGTCAGAGAGAGAGGGAGTCACAGACTGAAACAGGCTCCAGGCTCTGAGCTGGCAGTCAGCACAGATCCCGACGCGGGGCTCGAACCCACGAACCGCGAGATCATGACCTAAGCGAAAGTCGGAAAGTCGGACGCTTAACCGACTAAGCCACCCAGGCGCCCCTCTATATACATTATTTTAAAGGCCCACAGAAATTTTTCTTTGTGTTTGTTTATTCATTTGGGGAGAGGGGAAACATGAGCACAGGAAAGGCAGAGACACAGAGAGAGAATCCCAAGCAGTCTCTGCACTGTCAGCTCAAAGCCTCACACAGGGCTCAGGCTCACAAACCCCAAGGTCAGGACCTGAGCAGAAATCAAGAGTCAGACGGCTAACTCACTGAGCCATCCAGGTGCCCCCAAAACCCATAGACATTTTAAAGAGGTTGAAACAAAGTCTACGGACCCTTTGAAATATAGTGGTGACTCCAAATAAACCAGATCTATTAATATAGATGGTATATCTCAAATCCTGAATAGGACATTAAATTTTTAAATGTCCTTTCCCAATATCCCATGACACGCTTTACCTATTTCCCAATTTCAATCTTTTTCTGAGTTTTAGTAAGGATAGAAGTTCTTCAATCTAACCCCCAAACCTCCTTGTCTCAATATCAATTATAATCTTACTACATAAAACACTAGTGAAGCAACATGCATCTTTCAATAAACAGATGCCAAGATTATATTAAACAAGCACTATATTATAGCGAGAATTGTTTTTGAAAAATAAATGGGAGTGGATAAAAAGGGGGTCAGGGAAGACCTTCAGACAGTGATGTATGAAGGAAGAAGAGGAAAAATGAAGGGGAAAAAACAAGGAGAAAATGTTGAGAATAACCTTACTTTGTAGGACGGCTCCATGGAATATCTTTCCAGGTCCAAGGGGCTTCTCATAAAAAAAGATTTCCAGTTAGGGGCCCCTGGGTGGCTTAGTCGGTTAAGCGTCCGACTTTCGCTTAGGTCATGATCTCGCGGTTTGTGGGTTCGAGCCCCTCATCGGGCTCCGTGCTGACTGCCAGCTCAGAGCCTGGAGCCTGTTTCAGAGTCTGTGATTCCCTCTCTCTCTGACTCTCCCCTGCTCGCGCTGTCTCTCTCTCTCTCTCTCCTAGAAATAAATAAAAAACATAAAAAAACATTAAAAAAAAGATTTCTAGTTAGATGACACCTATATTTAGCAAACATAACCCAGTTCTATTAACCCCATCATGCTTATTCATTACCTGGGACATCTATGCTAGGGACTTAGCATGAACACTCATAAACACTATAATGGATCCAAAGTTGCAACAGATAGTTGGGAGACTATATGCCAACTTACACATTTCACAGCAGGTTCTCTTGATGAGAAAGATTCATGGTACACCGCCATGACCCCCACAAACAGAATTCTGGAAAATGCTTTACTACACAATGGCTTGACATACTGAAAGGTATGGATGAAATACTACATCCTTTGTATTTCCAGAGTGTCCTAAATATGAGGGATAGAGTTCACAAATATATATTTATTGTCAAATACATATTTGTAGAAAAGGATTTGAAACAGAAACAATATTTTCATTACTTAAGGCAATACTTAATTTTAAATGCCATGATGGATAATTAAAATTAAAGGAAAAATAATCATAAAATATAACAAAAGTATTGACTTTTCAAAAGGGAATCTAAAAATATATCTTATGAAGGAGATGGTTCAATTTATTGAATTTATTTTAATAACTTTATTAATTAAATTTGAATTTATTCAATTTTATTATGCATTTGGAACTGGAAGATGGATTTTTAAAAATCCTTGATTATTGGGATTATTGATATATTCTTCTAACAGAAATAAGAGAATAAATCAGTTTACCTCTAAAGAAAAATCATCACTATTTGAAAGGATACAGATTTTATTCATGTTTTGAGTTAAGTTTTGATGATTGTAAGGGTGAAGCAATGTTCATATTATGAATAACACTATTGACATGGATAAGACAATAAATAAATTTTTCATGAATCAGCAGTTTCTGGAACTATGACGTATAGCTTAAACTATTGCTGATTTCTTCCTTTGTACCTGATCGTTTTATGTTTGACATGTTCAAAAAATATATTTGTGACACATGCATAGCTCTTAGCAGTAGGTTATAAGGTTTCTCCAATGAATTAAAACTCAGTGGAGAAATATCCAAAGAGCAGGAACGAAACCATTATTCTATTACTGTGGGCATAATAACAAATTAAAAGTTTGAAGCACCAGTAACTTCCAAGTTCTCTTAATACGATACCATACACTCGTATCTCAAAATATACTCTGGAATTTAACTGTGCATGTAAGAAAATCTGCACATACATGTTATTGTCAAAAAATTGATTTGTTTTCATTGAAGAGCACAGGGTTGCAGGTCATGTTATAAACTCTACTCACAAAATTAATTGTTAAGTAGGTTTAAAAAATCTCCAATGGAGGTAAATAAGGGAAAAAAATTCTATGGAGAATTGTAAACTGAAACAATTTAAAACTAAAAGATACAAGTTTATAAAAATGTGAATTGTCACTTAACATGCTATGGCACATGAAAAGAAGCAACAAGCCTTATATGTTTTGCTGTTAAGTCTCCGCAGAACTAAGGCATGTTTTAACTCAAAATAATAATAAATTATATTTTTGTAGAAGAATTGATAGGGATGACATTCTACAAATGGTCTTCCTTTCTATTTTAGACTTAAATAAATCAGAACTATAGTCTTTACTGGAATAATTTTTTAACAATGGCAGTTTTATATATAAACAAGTAGTACTAGAAAACAGTAAATAAGTACACTATACTAGTAAGATCTGAACACCTCTACACATTTCATATTTATTTTTACATCTACCCATACAATACAGATACTGCATTTTAGATGGCTTACAATATGGTGAAGATAATTGCCAGAAATTCCCAGAAGGGAAGAGGAAGAGAGAAAATCACTACGTTTGATATTTATATTCGTCTGGTAACTCTATAAGAACATTTCTGTCAAGTTTCTCTTTATAGTCGTGGCAGAGGGGAAGTATATTAGTCAGGGTTCTCCAGAGAAAGAGAATCAATAGAACAATCATATACATATATATGTCTTCTTTCTATGCAGTGACAGAGAGTGAGGGAGGAAAGAAAGGAGGAAGTGGGGGTAGGCAGGGAGTGAGAGAGAGGCAGAGAAAGGGAGGGAGAGAGAAGGAGAGAATGGATATAAGGTACTAGCTTATTCCATTATGGAGCCCCACATAAGTGGGAGCCTCAGTAAGGTTGTAGTGTAGTTGAAACACCTGAGAGCCAGAGTATTGATGCTATATGGATTCTGGTCACATTCTGAAGGTTGAGAACCAGAAGTGCTGAGGACAGGAAAAGATGGATCCTTCTGTAGAGGAATGAATTCCTTCCTGTACTTTTTTGTTCTATTTAGGCGCTCAGCGCCCATCCACACTGGGAAAGACAATCTGCTTTCACTCAGTTTCTTAATTCAAATGCTAACCTCTTTTACAGATACACCCAGAAATAATGTTTAACTAGGTACCTGGCCATCCTTGACCTAGTCAAGTTGACACAGAATATTATCCCAAGAAGGAGACAAAGTCATGGGGAGGATTTTTTTTTTCATAAGCGCTTATGAAAATGACTTATATAGAACAGGCGTGATAGCTAAAAACCATACAAATAGTTAGCTGGCCATTAATGGTTTATATTCTACATCTGTACAAACAGAGGAACGGATAGACACCTACATCCTTTCTTTAACTAAAAAAAACACCAAAAACTAAAAAACAAAAAAGCAAAAACAAAGATAAGCAATATGAGCCCAAGAGAAAAGGTAAAATGAGCAATTATTATAGTAAGTCAAAGATGTTAATAAAATGCTGGAAGAATGCACCAAAGTGATATCTACTTTAGCAGAGAATAGAAAGTTGAAAGCTAATTGTTTGCAGGGCACCTGGATGGGTCTGTTGGCAGAATCTAACTTCGGTTCAAGGCATGATCTCACAGTTCAAGAGTTCGAGCCACACATCTAGCTTGACGCTGTCAGTGTAGAGCTCCCATTGGATATCCTATCTGCACTCCAGCCCGCTCCCCACCCCTGCCCTGCTTGCACTCTCTTTCTCTAAAAACAATCATTGAAATTTTTTTTAAAACTTAAAGAAAAGTTAATTGCATTCATATAGGGACCCAATAAAAAGCAAGCTTATTTGTACAGAAATAATAGAATGTCTCAGTAAATAAAACTCCTAAGTACTTCTGAAGGGAGAGGATGTGAAAATAAAAAGAATGGTTAGAAGTTTATTTATTTATTTACTTATTTTTAATTTATTTCTGAGAGAGACAGTGTGAGCAGGGGAGGATCAGAGAGAGAGGGAGACACAGAATCTGAAACAGGCTCCAGGCTCTGAGCTAGCTGTCAGCACAGAGCCCGACATGGGGCTCGAACCCACAAACTGTGAGATCATGACCAGAGCCAAAGTCGGACACTTAACCGACTGAGCCACCCAGGGGCTGCGGAAGTTTCTTGAAACATCAATTAGAATGCCAAATTTTCACCTTTTTTTCCTTGCAAGCTACTCCTTTTACCACATTGGGAAGATAGAGAAAATATCCTCTCTGACCTAGCTTAAGCAGACAGACCTCATACATGGTAAGAGAAGAGGGGAAGGTTGGGTCATGTAAAAGCAATTGATGAAAGGTCAAAATGCAGTAGTGATATTCTTCCAACCTTCATGTCCTACATCAGATTTCTACGCACTGACAGATAAGGTTGTCCCTACAGGCCGGGGCATATCCTCACATTCTTAATTGATTGCTAAAGTTTATTGATAAGCACAGAGATGCACTAAATAGCCATAATAAGAGAGGTCTGTTTGAGTGGGAGTATTTTAACAATGTGGAATAGTATTTCAAATTATAGAGGAGATAATTTCGGAGGCATTTCTTTCCTTCTGTGCATTGATTTATTCATCTGTTAATTTAAACACTTGTCTGTCACTTATTGTTGCAGACATAATTATTTCTGCCTTTAAAGTTGGAACCTAATAATTATAAGGCACTATAATGAAGAATCAAATAGGATTTTGTGTAAAATGCATTTGGAACACATATCTTCTCAGCAGATAGTCAGGGACTGTATATCTTGGAATTTCACTAGTGAATAGAGACTCTCCCTTCAAGCCAGAAAGGAGAAGGGTGTAATGTTAA